>NC_091212.1:19440887-19455887 GCF_040958095.1 Procambarus clarkii | reverse complement strand
GATGAAAGATTAAAGCCTCAATGAACACAACAATATATGAATATAATATTGAAATGAGACATAGTAATCCTTTCAGAGTTTTTTCTTCAACTGTTGTGCAATATTGTAACTTAAAAATGGATCAAGTTTGCACGTACCAGTACTAACGTTGATAAGATTTGGACACTGATTAAGGCAGATTCGATCAAGTTCCGTTCCACGAAACCACCGCAATTAGTAATGGTTTTCGCTCCATCCCACTTAATAGTGTGATCACACAAACTCGTGTGAAGATACAATGCGCTAGACGTTTGGGCAGTTCTAATACTATAAGCATGTTGGGACAACCGCAATTGTAAGGACTTTCCTGTTTGTCTAAGGTACACACAATCACAATCATTGCAGGGAATCGAATACACACAACCTGATGTACCAGGAGAATTTTTTATTAAATTGGACTTGACCGTACTATTAGTGAACACCATACTGATATTAAGTTTCTTAAAAACCGGTTAAAGTCTTTCAAGTCCAATCGCATAAGGTACCACCAATGAGTTTGTAATTTCTGGTTTCGCTTTGGGGACATGATTATAAAACGTACGCTTAGCTTGTCCGAACGAGCAATCCAAAAACATTTTAGGGTATTGTAAACTCTTCCCAATTTCATATATTTTTGCAATCTCTTCATCAAAAAACTCAGGGCTGCATACCCTCAAAGCTCGAAGAAACATTCCTGAAAATACTGCCTGTATAACTTTACTATGATGATTCGAATAATAATGAACATACGACCCCACATTGGTAGGTTTTCCATACACATTAAATTTGAATTTTCTATTGACTCTATGAATCATAATGTCCAAAAACGGAGGAGTACCATTCTCCTTCATTTTATTGAAGGTACCAAAGAATTAAGTTCATTAAGAAAAACATTTTGGTCTTGGTCACACGGTCATATATATATATATATATATATATATATATATATATATATATATATATATATATATATATATATATATATATATATATATATATATATATTTATACATATAAAATGTGTAACCTATGCTTGAAACAATGCAGTAATCTCACGCCTATTAAATTACCCGGTAATGTCTTCCATCAAAAATTGGCATTTTTGTGGACGACACCAACATGGGCGATGAAGCTCAGATTACTATTAAACATTTGACGACTGTATGACCATATAGTTTATGTGTACAGGTTGGTATAGTACCGGGCGGCAGGTGCTCCCACAACACAACCATGTCAGGCAACTTATGACACTGGTCGGTACAGTGGCGGACTCCCTTCTCGCTGGTCGGCGTTCGATCTCTTATATCACAAGGTATTTAGCATCATTCTTTTGCTCCATTCTCATATTCCGGTTCCTTGTCCTCATCCTCCAGGTCCTGTCGTGTCATCTTACCCGTTACAAGTAAAATGTTGTTATACTTGCTATACACACTCGACTTGAGAATGGTCGAGGACGAACTGAAACGTGGTCGTCCCTTCACCTTCTAGTGTGTGATCTGGTCAACATACTTCAGCCCCGTTATTGTGACTCATCGCCTGCACTGGCTTATCACTTTCTCCTCATAGTTGCTTTACTTCCTTTCCTAAATTGTTGAAGGATTAAAAGGTGAAGATTGAGACATTCTTGGAGCTCCTCGCCGTCATAAACAAGTTCCATCACATTATCCCAATATTTCATTGGTCATAATTTAGAGTGAGTTTTATGAGTGAGTTACAGTCAAGAGTTTGTGTTGACGTACGTTACAGTCAAGAGTTTGTGTTGACGTACGTTACAGTCAAGAGTTTGTGTTGACGTACGTTACAGTCAAGAGTTTGTGTTGACGTACAGGTGTGGCCACACTCACCACACACACACCTGGAGTCACTCACTGTGTGGCACATCTCCCACACCAGACCACACGCCCCAGTAACTACACCACCAACAACAACAACAAGGCGCCATCTTTCACATCACTGAAGTTGGCGCGAGGAAGGCACGGGTTGATGTTGAAGGCGTCGGATTGATGTTGAAGGCGTCGGATTGATGTTGAAGGCGTCGGGTTGATGTTGAAGGCGTCGGGTTGATGTTGAAGGCGTCGGATTGATGTTGAAGGCGTCGGATTAATGTTGAAGGCTTCGGATTGATGTTGAAGGCGTCGGATTGATGTTGAAGGCGTCGGGTTGATGTTGAAGGCGTCGGATTGATGTTGAAGGCGTCGGATTGATGTTGAAGGCGTCGGATTGATGTTGAAGGCGTCGGATTAATGTTGAAGGCGTCGGGTTGATGTTGAAGGCGTCGGATTGATGTTGAAGGCGTCGGATTGATGTTGAAGGCGTCGGATTAATGTTGAAGGCGTCGGATTGATGTTGAAGGCGTCGGATTAATGTTGAAGGCGTCGGATTGATGTTGAAGGCGTCGGGTGTATGTTGAAGGCGTCGGGTGTATGTTGAAGGCGTCGGGTGTATGTTGAAGGCGTGAGGTGTATGTTGAAGGCGTCGGGTGTATGTTGAAGGCGTCGGGTTGATGTTGAAGGCGTCGGGTGTATGTTGAAGGCGTCGGGTGTATGTTGAAGGCGTCGGGTTGATGTTGAAGGCGTCGGGTGTATGTTGAAGGCGTCGGGTGTATGTTGATGGCGTCGGGTGTATGTTGAAGGCGTCAGGTGTATGTTGAAGGCGTCGGGTTGATGTTGAAGGCGTCAGGTGTATGTTGAAGGCGTCGGGTGTATGTTGAAGGCGTCGATTGGATGTTGAAGGCGTGAGGTGTATGTTGAAGGCGTCGGGTGTATGATGAAGGCGTCAGGTGTATGATGAAGGCGTCAGGTGTACGTTGAAGGCGTCAGTTGTATGATGAATGCGTCAGGTGTATGTTGAAGGCGTCAGGTGTATGATGAAGGCGTCAGGTGTATGATGAAGGCGTCAGGTGTATGTTGAAGGCGTCATGTGTATGTTGAAGGCGTCAGGTGTATGTTGAAGGCGTCAGGTGTATGTTGAAGGCGTCGGGTGTATGTTGTAGGAGTCAGGAGAATGTTGAAGGCGTCGGGTGTATGTTGAAGGCGTCAGGTGTATGTTGAAGGCGTCGGGTGTATGTTGAAGGCGTCGGGTGTATGTTGATGGCGTGAGGTGTATGTTGAAGGCGTCGGGTGTATGTTGAAGGAGTCAGGAGAATGTTGAAGGCGTCGGGTGTATGTTGAAGGCGTCGGGTGTATGTCGATGGCGTCAGGTGTATGTTGAAGGCGTCGGGTGTATGTTGAAGGCGTCGGGTGTATGTTGATGGCGTGAGGTGTATGTTGAAGGCGTCGGGTGTATGTTGAAGGCGTCGATTGTATGTTGAAGGCGTCGGGTGTATGATGAAGGCGTGAGGTGTATGTTGAAGGCGTCAGGTGTATGTTGAAGGCGTCGGGTGTATGTTGATGGCGTCAGGTGTATGTTGAAGGCGTCAGGTGTATGTTGAAGGCGTCGGGTGTATGTTGAAGGCGTCAGGTGTATGTTGAAGGCGTCAGGTGTATGTTGAAGGCGTCAGGTGTATGTTGAAGGCGTCAGGTGTATGTTGAAGGCGTGAGGTGTATGTTGAAGGCGTCAAGTGTATGTTGAAGGCGTCGGGTGTATGTTGAAGGCGTCGGGTGTATGTTGATGGCGTGAGGTGTATGTTGAAGGCGTCGGGTGTATGTTGAAGGCGTCAGGTGTATGTTGAAGGCGTCGGGTGTATGTTGAAGGCGTCGGGTGTATGTTGAAGGAGTCAGGAGTATGTTGAAGGCGTCAGGTGTATGTTGAAGGCGTCGGGTGTATGTTGAAGGCGTCAGGTGTATGTTGAAGGCGTCGGGTGTATGTTGAAGGCGTCGGGTATATGTTGAAGGCGTCGGGTGTATGTTGAAGGCGTCGGGTGTATGTTGAAGGCGTCAGGTGTATGTTGAAGGCGTCGGGTGTATGTTGAAGGCGTCGGGTGTATGTTGAAGGCGTCGGGTGTATGCTGAAGTCGTCAGGTGTAAGTTGAAGGCGTCGGGTGTATGTTGAAGGCGTCGGGTGTATGTTGAAGGCGTCAGGTGTATGTTGAAGGCGTCAGGTGTATGTTGAAGGCGTCGGGTGTATGTTGAAGGAGTCAGGTGTATGATGAAGGCGTCAGGTGTATGATGAAGGCGTCAGGTGTATGTTGAAGGCGTCATGTGTATGTTGAAGGCGTCAGGTGTATGTTGAGGCGTCAGGTGTATGTTGAAGGCGTCAGGTGTATGTTGAAGGCGTCAGGTGTATGCTGAAGTCGTCAGGTGCATGTTGAAGGCGTCAGGTGTATGTTGAAGGCGTCGGGTGTATGTTGAAGGCGTCGGGTGTATGTTGAAGGCATCAGGTGTATGTTGAAAACATCGGGTGTATGTTGAAGGCGTCGGGTGTATGTTGAAGGCGTCGGGTGTATGTTGAAGGCGTCAGGTGTATGTTGAAGGCGTCAGGTGTATGTTGAAAGCGTCAGGTGTATGTTGAAAACGTCGGGTGTATGTTGAAGGGGTCAGGTGTATGTTGAAGGGGTCAGGTGTATGTTGAAAACGTCGGGTGTATGTTGAAGGCGTCGGGTTGATGTTGAAGGCGTCGGGTGTATGTTGAAGGCGTCGGGTGTATGTTGAAGGCGTCAGGTGTATGTTGAAGGCGTCAGGTGTATGTTGAAGGCGTCAGGTGTATGTTGAAAACGTCGGTTGTATGTTGAAGGGGTCAGGTGTATGTTGAAGGGGTCAGGTGTATGTTGAAAACGTCGGGTGTATGTTGAAGGCGTCGGGTTGATGTTGAAGGCGTCGGGTGTACGTTGAAGGCGTCAGGTATATGTTGAAGGCGTCAGGTGTATGTTGAAAACGTCGGGTGTATGTTGAAGGGGTCAGGTGTATGTTGAAGGGGTCAGGTGTATGTTGAAAACGTCGGGTGTATGTTGAAGGCGTCGGGTTGATGTTGAAGGCGTCGGGTGTATGTTGAAGGCGTCAGGTATATGTTGAAGGCGTCAGGTGTATGTTGAAAACGTCAGGTGTATGTTGAAGGGGTTAGGTGTATGTTGAAGGGGTCACGTGTATGTTTAAAACGTCGGGTGTATGTTGAAGGCGTCGGGTTGATGTTGAAGGCGTCGGGTTGATGTTGAAGGCGTCGGGTTGATGTTGAAGGCGTCGGGTGTATGTTGAAGGCGTCGGGTGTATGTTGAAGGCGTCGGGTTGATGTTGAAGGCGTCGGGTGTATGTTGAAGGCGTCGGGTGTATGTTGAAGGCGTCGGGTGTATGTTGAAGGCGTCGATTGTATGTTGAAGGCGTCGGGTGTATGATGAAGGCGTGAGGTGTATGTTGAAGGCGTCAGGTGTATGTTGAAGGCGTCAGGTGTATGTTGAAGGCGTCGGGTGTATGTTGAAGGCGTCGGGTGTATGTTGATGGCGTCAGGTGTATGTTGAAGGCGTCGGGTGTATGTTGAAGGCGTCGGGTGTATGTTGATGGCGTGAGGTGTATGTTGAAGGCGTCGGGTGTATGTTGAAGGCGTCGGGTGTATGTTGATGGCGTCAGGTGTATGTTGAAGGCGTCGGGTGTATGTTGAAGGCGTCGATTGTATGTTGAAGGCGTCGGGTGTATGATGAAGGCGTGAGGTGTATGTTGAAGGCGTCGGGTGTATGTTGAAGGCGTGAGGTGTATGTTGAAGGCGTCGGGTGTATGTTGAAGGCGTCGGGTGTATGTTGAAGGCGTCGGGTGTATGTTGATGGCGTGAGGTGTATGTTGAGGGCGTCGGGTGTATGTTGAAGGCGTCGATTGTATGTTGAAGGCGTCGATTGGATGTTGAAGGCGTCAGGTGTATGTTGAAGGCGTCGGGTGTATGATGAAGGCGTCAGGTGTATGTTGAAGGCGTCGGGTGTATGATGAAGGCGTCAGGTGTATGATGAAGGCGTCAGGTGTACGTTGAAGGCGTCAGTTATATGATGAATGCGTCAGGTGTATGTTGAAGGCGTCAGGTGTATGATGAAGGCGTCAGGTGTATGATGAAGGCGTCAGGTGTATGTTGAAGGCGTCGGGATATGATGAAGGCGTCAGGTGTATGATGAAGGCGTCAGGTGTACGTTGAAGGCGTCAGTTGTATGATGAATGCGTCAGGTGTATGTTGAAGGCGTCATGTGTATGTTGAAGGCGTCAGGTGTATGTTGAAGGCGTCAGGTGTATGTTGAAGGCGTCGGGTGTATGTTGAAGGAGTCAGGAGAATGTTGAAGGCGTCGGGTGTATGTTGAAGGCGTCGGGTGTATGTTGAAGGCGTCAGATACCTGGTTGATACCTGGTTGATGGGGTTCTGGGAGTTCTTCTACTCCCCAAGCCCGGCCCGAGGCCAGGCTCGACTTGTGAGAGTTTGGTCCACCAGGCTGTTGCTTGGAGCGGCCCGCAGGGCCACGTACCCACCACAGCCCGGCTGATCCGGAACTTCTCTTAGAAAACCGTCCAGTTTTCTCTTGAAGATGTCCACGGTTGTTCCGGCAATATTTCTTATGCTCGCTGGGAGGACGTTGAACAACCGCGGACCCCTGATGTTTATACAGTGCTCTCTGATTGTGCCTATGACACCTCTGCTCTTCACAGGTGTATGTTGAAGGCGTCGGGTGTATGTTGAAGGAGTCAGGAGAATGTTGAAGGCGTCAGGTGTATGTTGAAGGCGTCAGGTGTATGTTGAAGGCGTCAGGAGAATGTTGAAGGCGTCGGGTGAATGTTGAAGGCGTCGGGTGTATGTTGAAGGCGTCGGGTGTATGTTGAAGGCGTCAGGTGTATGTTGAAAACGTCAGGTGTATGTTGAAGGCGTCAGGTGTATGTTGAAGGCGTCAGGTGCATGTTGAAAACGTCGGTTGTATGTTGAAGGCGTCAGGTGTATGTTGAAGGCGTCGGGTGTATGTTGAAGGCGTCGGGTGTATGTTGAAAACGTCGGGTCTATGTTGAAGGTGTCGGGTGTATGTTGAAGGCGTCAGGTGTATGTTGAATGCGTCGGGTGTATGTTGAAGGTGTCGGGTGTATGTTGAAGGCGTCAGGTGTATGTTGAAGGCGTCAGGTGTATGTTGAAGGCGTCGGGTGTATGTTGAAGGCGTCGGGTGTATGTTGAAAACGTCGGGTCTATGTTGAAGGTGTCGGGTGTATGTTGAAGGCGTCAGGTGTATGTTGAATGCGTCGGGTGTATGTTGAAGGTGTCGGGTGTATGTTGAAGGCGTCAGGTGTATGTTGAAGGCGTCAGGTGTATGTTGAAGGCGTCGGGTGTATGTTGAAGGCGTCGGGTGTATGTTGAAGGCGTCGGGTGTATGTTGAAGGCGTCGATTGTATGTTGAAAACGTCGGGTGTATGTTGAAGGCGTCAGGTGTATGCTGAAGTCGTCAGGTGTAAGTTGAAGGCGTCGGGTGTATGTTGAAGGCGTCGGGTGTATGCTGAAGTCGTCAGGTGCATGTTGAAAACGTCGGGTGTATGTTGAAGGCGTCAGGTGTATGTTGAAAACGTCGGGTGTATGTTGAAGGGGTCAGGTGTATGTTGAAGGGGTCAGGTGTATGTTGAAAACGTCGGGTGTATGTTGAAGGCGTCGGGTTGATGTTGAAGGCGTCGGGTGTATGTTGAAGGCGTCAGGTGTATGTTGAAGGCGTCAGGTGTATTTTGAAAACGTCGGGTGTATGTTGAAGGAGTCAGGTGTATGTTGAAGGGGTCACGTGTTTCTTTAAAACGGTGGGTGTATGTTGAAGGCGTCGGGTTGATGTTGAAGGCGTCGGGTTGATGTTGAAGCGTCGGGTGTATGTTGAAGGCGTCAGGTGTATGTTGAAGGCGTCAGGTGTATGTTGAAGGCGTCGGGTGTATGTTGAAGGCGTCAGGTGTATGTTGAAGGGGTCAGGTGTATGTTGAAGGCGTCAGGTGTATGTTGAAGGCGTCAGGTGTATGTTGAAGGCGTCAGGTGTATGGTGAAGGCGTCAGGTGTATGTTGAAGGCGTCAGGTGTATGTTGAAGGCGTCAGGTGTATGATGAACGCGTCAGGTGTATGTTGAAGGCGTCAGGTGTATGTTGAAGGCGTCAGGTGTATGTTGAAGGCGTCAGGTGTATGATGAACGCGTCAGGTGTATGTTGAAGGCGTCAGGTGTATGTTGAAGGCGTCAGGTGTATGTTGAAGGAGTCGGGTGTATGTTGAAGGCGTCAGGTGTATGTTGAAGGCGTCAGGTGTATGTTGAAGGCGTCAGGTGTATGATGAACGCGTCAGGTGTATGTTGAAGGCGTCGGGTGTATGTTGAAGGAGTCAGGAAAATGTTGAAGGCGTCAGGTGTATGTTGAAGGCGTCGGGTATATGTTGAAGGCGTCGGGTATATGTTGAAGGCGTCAGGTGTATGTTGAAGGCGTCAGGTGTATGTTGAAGGCGTCGGGTGTATGTTGAAGGCGTCAGGTGTATGTTGAAGGCGTCAGGTGTATGTTGAAGGCGTCAAGTATATGTTGAAGGCGTCAGGTGTATGTTGAAGACGTCAGGTGTATGTTGAAGGCGTCGGGTGTATGTTGAAGGCGTCGGGTATATGTTGAAGGCGTCAGGTGTATGTTGAAGGCGTCAGGTGTATGTTGAAGGCGTCGGGTGTATGTTGAAGGCGTCAGGTGTATGTTGAAGGCGTCAGGTGTATGTTGAAGGCGTCGGGTGTATGTTGAAGGAGTCAGGAGAATGTTGAAGGCGTCAGGTGTATGTTGAAGGAGTCAGGTGTATGTTGCAGGAGTCAGGAGAATGTTGAAGGCGTCAGGTGTATGTTGAAGGCGTCGGGTGTATGTTGAAGGCGTCGGGTATATGTTGAAGGCGTCAGGTGTATGTTGAAGGCGTCAGGTGTATGTTGAAGGCGTCAGGTGTATGTTGAAGGCGTCAGGTGTATGTTGAAGGCGTCGGGTGTATGTTGAAGGAGTCAGGAGAATGTTGAAGGCGTCAGGTGTATGTTGAAGGCGTCAGGTGTATGATGAAGGGGTCAGGTGTATGTTGAAGGCGTCGGGTGTATGTTGAAGGCGTCAGGTGTATGATGAAGGGGTCAGGTGTATGTTGAAGGCGTCAGGTGTTGTTGAAGGCGTCGGGTGTATGTTGAAGGCGTCAGGTGTATGTTGAAGGCGTCAGGTGTATGATGAAGGCGTCAGGTGTATGATGAAGGCGTCAGGTGTATGTTGAAGGCGTCGGGTTGATGTTGAAGGCGTCGGGTGTATGTTGACGGCGTCGGGTTTATGTTGAAGGCGTCAGGTGTATGATGAAGGCGTCAGGTGTATGATGAAGGCGTCGGGTGCATGTTGAATTCGTCAGGTGTATGATGAAGGCGTCAGGTGTATGATGAATGCGTCGGGTGTACGTTGAAAGTGTCGGGTGAATGTGGAAGGCGTCGGGTGTATGTTGAAGGCGTCAAGTGTATGTTGAAGGCCTCAGGTGTATGTTGAAGGCGTCAGGTGTATGTTGAAGGCGTCAGGTGTATGTTGATGGCGTCGGGTTGATGTTGAAGGCGTCGGGTGTATGTTGAAGGCGTCAGGTGTATGCTGAAGGCGTCAGGTGTATGTTGAAGGCGTCGGGCGTATGCTGAAGGCGTCGGGTTGATGTTGAAGGCGTCGGGTGTATGTTGAAGGCGTCAGGTTGATGTTGAAGGAGTCGGGTGTATGTTGAAGGCGTCGGGTTGATGTTGAAGGCATCGGGTTGATGTTGAAAGCGTCGGGTGTATGTTGAAGGCGTCGGGTTGATGCTGAAGGCGTCGGGTTGATGTTGAAGGTGTCGGGTTGATGTTGAAGGCGTCGGGTGTATGTTGAAGGCGTCGGGTTGATGTTGAAGGCGTCGGGTTGATGTTGAAGGCGTCGGGTTGATGTTGAAGGCGTCGGGTTGATGTTGAAGGCGTCGGGTTGATGTTGAAGGCGTCGGGTTGATGACGAAGGCGTCGGGTTGATGACGAAGGCGTCGGGTTGATGACGAAGGCATCTTACCTTGTGAGGGTCTCCGGAGGTCTTCAACTCCCCAATACCGGCCCGAGGCCAGGCTTGACCTGTGAGAGATTTTGGTCCACCAGGCTGTTGCTGGGAGCGGCCCGCAGGCCCACATACCCACCACAGCCCGGTTGGTCCGGCACTTCTTTTAGAAAACAATCTAGTTTTCTCTTGAAGATGTCCACGGTTGTTCCGGCAATATTTCTTATGCTCGCTGGGAGGACGTTGAACAACCGCGGACCTCTGATGTTTATAGTGTTCTCTGATTGTGACTCTGGACATCATTTGTTTCTTTGTCATCCGTTGTGTATGAACCTTCACTCGTACGAATAGGTCCAATACTGGCAGTGGGTTTGACTTTTGATTTCGCATATATGAAGAAATATTTCGGGTTTTCTTTATTCCTTGTACTGCTGTCTGTTCTAGTTGCATTTCTTCAATCTCATATGAAAGCTTCAGTCTCTTCTCCATATCTTCAAACTCCCTGTTTAAATTATTCCTCCTTTGTAGGGGAAGCCGTGTCTGCTTAAGCATTTCTGTTATTGTTTTCCTTCTTTTGTAGTGTGGTCAGCGTTCTCTTTCTACGGTGAACCTTTCTCTGGCGTCCCGCACAGGGACATGTTTCACACACACTTTATGTTTCGGAAGTCAGTTGTTCTGTTCCTTGTGTGTAATTTGTATTACCTAGAACAATATCCCATTGAATGTTTGTAAGTTCCCTGTTTATTTTTCCCAGTCTATCCTTTGATTATTAAAATAAATTTACTGAATAACCTCTCTCGCTTGATCATTGTTTTAGGTCTATTATGAGTACTGATGTTAGTTTGCACTTCAGTGAGCTTGTGATCTGATTATGTGGTACCTGAGTTCGTAATGTCCCTGATTATGTCTTCATTGTTTGTTAAGACCAGATCTAGAATATGTTCGTTCCTAATTGGCTCTGTTATCTGCTGGTTGAGTGAAAATTTGTCACAGAATCTAAATAGTTCTCCAATCTGTGTTTGGTTATGTCCAGATAGATTTCCTGGTATACTATTATTGTCTACTTTTCTCCATTTTAGACTAGGTAGATGGAAGTCACCTAGGAAGATAATATCAATACTAGGAAGTATTGGGCTTGCCAAATTATCGAGGTTCTTCTCTATTTTGTTTATGTGTTGTGTGTAGTCCTCAGCCACTGCATCTGGCGGTTTGTAGATTAGAATACTAATTAATTGTTGTTCTTCAATATTCGCTACCTGGAACAAAAAGTTCCAAGTAGCACGGACTATGGGGAGCCCGTGATACTAATTAAGTTTATTTTCTCTATTTTTACTCCCAGTACTTCTACCACCTTATTTGTAGAGTTAAGGAGCTCCAAGCATACAAGGTATTCCCTAATATACAAACCCACTACTCCATGTGACCTATTTACCCTATCACACCTGTATACATTATATTAAGTATCCAGATCTCACGGTCCAAGAATTCTCCTGCATAGGATTCTGTGAACGTTCTAAATACTGCATTTGATTCCGTGCGGAGGCCAGTTATGAACGGTGTTTTGTTTTTTGCTCTTGTTTTTAGTCCTTGTATGTTATTAAAAATGAATAAGATAGAGGGAATAACTACGTGGGATAGTTTGACTGGGAGGCTTTCCTGGCAGGTCCATTATGTGTGGACATATCGAATTTGTTCTGACCAGTGCTGATTGTTGTAGGACATTATACATTATACAGGGTACATAACACAATCATATCTCCCCATAGTAGGAAAACAGTATGTAAAAAATTTGGGAATAATGATGTCTGACGACCTAACGTTTAGGGAGCATAACGAAGCAAATATCGCGTCAGCCAGAAAAATGATAGGATGGATTACGAGAACTTTCAAATCCAGGGATCCCATCACAATGGTTGTACTCTTCAAGTCACTTGTGTTGTCCCGTCTCGAGTACTGCTCAGTACTCACTTCCCCCTTCAGAGCAGGAGAGATTGCTGAAATAGAGGGAATACAGAGAACATATACGGCCCGCATAGACGAGATAAAGCACCTAAATTATTGGGCTCGTCTCAAAGCTCTCCAAATGTACACACTAGTAAGAAGACGAGAGAGATATCAAATACTATACACGTGGAAGATACCGGGGGCCAGGTCCCACATCTGCACAGTAAAATAACAACGTATTGGAGTGAACACTATGGAAGAAAATGCAGAATGGAACCAGTGAAGAGCAGAGGTGCCATAGGCACAATCAGAGAACACTGTATAAACATCAGAGGTCCACGGTTGTTCAACGTCCTCCCAGCGAGCAAAAGAAATACTGCCGTAACAACCGTGGACATCTTCAAGAGGAAACTAGATTATTTCCTCCAAGGAGTGCCGGACCAACCGGGCTGTGGTGGGTATGTGGGCCTGCGGGCCGCTCCAACCAACAGCCTGGAGGACCAAACTCTCACAAGTCAAGGCTGGAGGAGCAGGCTAGAGGGGCAGGCTAGAGGGGGCAGGTTAGAGGGGGCAGACTAGAGGGGGCAGGTTAGAGGGGGCAGGCTAGAGGGGCAGGGTAGAGGGACAGGCTAGAGGGGCAGGCTAGAGGGGCAGGCTAGAGGGGCAGTTTATAGGGGCAGGCTAGAGGGGCAGGCTAGAGGGTGGTGAAGGAGTTTTCACCAGTATTACCACCATTTGTGAGGATTTAGATGCGTGAAAGCGCGAGGTGTGCGCCCTGGACCACCAATGACCTCTGTGGCCTCCCCTTCGCCTGTGGACCCCTTCACCCCTTCCACCTCCTCTAATGTGGGCTCTCTCTCTCTCTCTCTCTCTGTCTCTCTCTCTCTCTTCTAAAAGATGAAGCAGATAAGTATGGAAGAAATATAGGGAACGGAAATCAAAATGTGTACGAACGGCCAGAAATTAGTACACAGACACTTTGAGAGTAGAGGAGAAGCAGACTGAGAGTGACATAGGAAGCAGCCGCAGCCTAAACTGTTCCACAGCCACATGAGGAGAACGATGACCACCGACGACCAGGTGATCACACTGAACGAAGGGCAGGAACGACACGCGGGGGACGACAAGCAAGCATGCCACCACCTTGACAACAGCTCTCAGGAAGTATTCAACATGAAGTCTGACGTGACACTAGAGCTAAAAGCCCTAACTGATCGACCACTCCCACAGAAAAGCCTGGATGAAGTAAGGAATAAGGAGTGTGTGCCGCCAGGAGTAACAGAACCACCGCAAGAACTGGATTTAACAAAAGCTGGAGGACTAGACAAGTTATTGCCTTGGCTAATAAAGGAGGCAGCGGAAGCATTGTGCTGAACCTTTACTATATTATATAATTCCTCTCTGGAAAGGGCAGAACCTGCAAGCTGCTGCTGCAGACCGACTAATATGATGGTATAAACAAAGAGGGAAGACAACAACCGTTAAACTCAATACCAGCATCACTAACAAGCGTCACCTGCATATTACCAGAGATATTAAGACACTAACAGAACACTTAGAACACTTAAATCATGTCACAAAAAAAGGGCACGGTTTTAGCAAAGGAAAAACATGTTTGATCAACTTGTTGGCGTTCAGCAATAAAATGGCAGAAATCAAACAAGATTGAGAAAAGTCGGCGGACTGCATATTACTGAATTGACAGAAAATGTTTGATACAACACCCAGTAAGACAGGTTAGGTTAGTCAGGTTCACAGGTTAGAGAAACAGGTAGGAATGTCATGGAAAGTCTCCCAGTGGATAAGGGAGTACCTAGGCAACAGACAACAATGATTCATTGTGAGGTGCGAGACTTCAGAGTGGCGACACTCTCATAGGTATCGACCAGACTAGTCCCAAAACCTCACGTCATTAGAAGACTTAAGAATTAGGGGAGGAATTGATAAGGCACACAGAGATAGACTATTTAACATGGCTGGTACTCGCACAAGGGAACGCAGAAGGAAACTTAGTACACAAATGAATTACACAAACAGTTCGAACAACGAGTTTTTCAGTGTCAGAGTAGTTAACAGGTGGAACGCAGTAGGCAGTGATGTGGTGGAGGCTGACAAGCCAGACGTATGAGTCACAGCCTGGTTGATCAGATATCATTTGGATGTGTTTACCGAGTTCTCTCTTGAACACTGAGATACCCTTTCAGAGTACCTGTTGCACCTCAGCTCTTCAACGGGGATATTCTGCACATCCTGCCATGCCTCCTGGTCTCATGGGGTGTTATTTCTGTATGCAGGCTTGGGACCAGCCCCTCTGCTATTTTCCATGTGTAAATTATTATTCTGAAGATACATAATGATTAGTCCTTTGTCAGGACCAAACCAACTCAAGCTCAACCTTCGCAAGCACAATTAGGTGACCACACAAACACACACAACAATCATCAATCAGTTGATTGACAGTTGAGAGGCGGGCCGAAAAAAACAGAGCTCAACCCCCGCAAGCACAACTGAGTAAATACAACTAAGTATATACACACACACACACACACACACACACACACACACACACACACACACACACACACACACACACACACACACACACACACACACACATAAGAGCCGGCGAACAGCAGGCTGGACACGTGTCCTGTGGTCACGGGTTCGATCCCGAGCGCCGGCGAGAAAAGATGATTCTTTCACCCTATGCCCCTGTTACCTACCAGTAAATAGGGACCTGGGAGTTAGTCAGCAGTCACGGGCTACTTCCTGGGGTGTGTGTGTGTTGTGGGGGGGGGAAGAGAGAGAGAGAGAGGAGAGAGAGAGAGAGAGGAGAGAGAGGAGAGAGAGAGAGAGAGAGAGAGAGAGAGAGAGAGAGAGAGAGAGAGAGAGAGAGAGAGAGAGAGAGAGAGAGAGAGAGAGAGAGAGAGAGAGAGAGAGAGAGAGAGAGAGGAGAGAGAGAGAGAGAGAGAGAGAGAGAGAGAGAGAGAGAGAGAGAGAGAGAGAGAGAGAGAGAGAGAGAGAGAGAGAGAGAGAGAGGAGAGAGGGAGAGAGGGAGAGAGGAGAGAGGGAGAGAGAGAGAGAGAGAGAGAGAGAGAGAGAGAGAGAGAGAGAGAGAGAGAGAGAGAGAGAGAGAGAGAGAGAG
>NC_091212.1:19385933-19440387 GCF_040958095.1 Procambarus clarkii | reverse complement strand
AAATATTGCCACCTACACTTGGGTAGTCAGGGAAAGTCAAAATTCGAGGTTGGCAGCAGTAGTTGCTGCTGGAATCTTTCCGTATTACTACTACTCAATAGCCCAGGCGATAGAGTTTCGGCCTCACACGTGTGGGGTCCGCGGTTCGAGTCTCCTAGAGCCCAGGTGAATTAAATCTTTATTCTCATTTGAGTGAGGAAGACAATATAACACTGAAGGCGTCACATAACCAAGCCAGGATACGCCCAGTACTCCCAGTATATGTCTGAAGTACAGGTTAGTTCATTTTGTTGGAGGGAGGCATCATTATTAATTATTATGGAGAACCTTTACTACAATGAAGAAGTGCTTGTATGATAGTGAAGGAAAGCTTCTGTCCTCCACCCTCAGTAGAAGAACAGGGAAATAAATGTTCTACATCAGACAGAAGAACATCGCATACAGTTCTACTTGAGAAAGCATGTAGGTTGCATCTGAAAATTAGTTTTTTAAACATTCACATATGTGTTTAGTCTTTACTTCATCTTTATTAATTATTATTATGTACCGTAGGCCTACGTTATCCTTAGCTATGCCTATGTATGAAACGTAGCCATATTTCATTTTTCATTTCATATTTTACATATAAAATTAATCATTCTAATTCAGATGTTTGTCATATACGACATACATGCATACAAGAAAGAGAAGAGTGGGCAGACTGCATTTTCTTAGACTGTCAGAAAGCCTTTAACTCAGTGCCCCATAAAAAGCTGTTGCAAAAGTTAGAGCAACAGGCAGGCGTAAAAGGTGAGGTGCTCCAGTGGATAAGGGAGTATCTAAGCAGCAGGAAACAGCGAGTAACTGTGACGGGGGTCATCAGAGTAGCGTGATGTCACCAGCGGGGTTTCACAGGGCTCTGAACTTGGACCCTTCCTATTTCTAATATATGTAAACGATCTTCCAGAGATCGTTTCACACACACACACACACACACACACACACACACACACACACACACACACACACACACACACACACACACACACACACACACACACACAACCCACCTACCACAACCCACCTTCCACAACCCACCTTCCACAACCCACCTGCCACAACCCACCTACCACAACCCACCTTCCACAACCCACCTTCCACAACCCACCTTCCATAACCCACCTACCACAACCCACCTTCCACAACCCACCTTCCACAACCCACCTTCCACAACCCACCTTCCACAACCCACCTTCCACAACCCACCTACCACAACTCACCTTCCACAACCCACCTTCCACAACCCACCTTCCACAACCCATCTTCCACAACCCACCTTCCACAACCCACCTTCCACAACCCATCTTCCACAACCCACCTTCCACAACCCTCTACCACAACCCACCTTCCACAACCCACCTTCCACAACCCACCTACCACAACCCACCTTCCACCACCCACCTTCCACAACCCACCTACCACAACCCACCTTCCACCACCCACCTTCCACAACCCACCTTCCACAACCCATCTTCCACAACCCACCTTCCACAACCCACCTTCCACAACCCACCTACCACAACCCACCTTCCACAACCCACCTACCACAACCCACCTACCACAACCCACCTTCCACAACCCACCTTCCACAACCCACCTACCACAACCCACCTACCACAACCCACCTTCCACAACCCACCTTCCACAACCCACCTACCACATCCCACCTACCACAACCCACCTTCCACAACCCACCTACCACAACCCACCTACCACAACCCACCTTCCACAACCCACCTACCACAACCCACCTTCCACAACCCACCTTCCACATTAACCCACCTACCACAACCCACCTTCCACAACCCACCTTCCACAACCCACCTACCACAACCCACCTTCCACAACCCACCTTCCACAACCCACCTACCACAACCCACCTACCACAACCCACCTACCACAACCCACCTTCCACAACCCACCTACCACAACCCACCTTCCACAACCCACCCTCCACAACCCACCTACCACAACCCACCTTCCACAACCCACCTTCCACAACCCACCTACCACAACCCACCTTCCACAACCCACCTTCCACAACCCACCTACCACAACCCACCTACCACAACCCACCTACCACAACCCACCTTCCACAACCCACCTTCCACAACCCACCTTCCACAACCCACCTACCACAACCCACCTTCCACAACCCACCTACCACAACCCACCTACCACAACCCACCTTCCACAACCCACCTTCCACAACCCACCTACCACAACCCACCTTCCACAACCAATTTTCCACAACCCACCTTCCACAACCCACCTACCACAACCCACCTACCACAACCTACCTTCCACAACCCACCTACCACAACCCACCTACCACAACCCTCTTTCCACAACCCACCTACCACAACCCACCTTCCACAACCCACCTTCCACAACCCACCTACCACAACCCACCTTCCACAACCCACCTTCCACAACCCACCTTCCACAACCCACCTACCACAACCCACCTACCACATCCCACCTTATACAACCCACCTACCACAACCCACCTACCACAACCCACCTACCACATCCCACCTTCCACAACCCACCTACCACAACCCACCTACCACAACCCACCTACCACAACCCACCTTCCACAACCCACCTTCCACAACCCACCTACCACAACCCACCTTCCACAATCCACCTACCACAACCCACCTACCACAACCCACCTTCCACAACCCACCTTCCACAACCCACCTACCACAACCCACCTTCCACCACCCACCTTCCACAACCCACCTTCCACAACCCATCTTCCACAACCCACCTTCCACAACCCACCTTCCACAACCCACCTACCACAACCCACCTTCCACAACCCACCTACCACAACCCACCTACCACAACCCACCTTCCACAACCCACCTTCCACAACCCACCTACCACAACCCACCTACCACAACCCACCTTCCACAACCCACCTTCCACAACCCACCTTCCACAACCCACCTACCACATCCCACCTACCACAACCCACCTTCCACAACCCACCTACCACAACCCACCTACCACAACCCACCTTCCACAACCCACCTACCACAACCCACCTTCCACAACCCACCTTCCACAACCCACCTACCACAACCCACCTTCCACAACCCACCTTCCACAACCCACCTACCACAACCCACCTTCCACAACCCACCTTCCACAACCCACCTACCACAACCCACCTACCACAACCCACCTACCACAACCCACCTTCCACAACCCACCTACCACAACCCACCTTCCACAACCCACCTTCCACAACCCACCTTCCACAACCCACCTACCACAACCCACCTTCCACAACCCACCTTCCACAACCCACCTACCACAACCCACCTTCCACAACCCACCTTCCACAACCCACCTACCACAACCCACCTACCACAACCCACCTACCACAACCCACCTTCCACAACCCACCTTCCACAACCCACCTTCCACAACCCACCTACCACAACCCACCTTCCACAACCCACCTACCACAACCCACCTACCACAACCCACCTTCCACAACCCACCTTCCACAACCCACCTACCACAACCCACCTTCCACAACCAATTTTCCACAATCCACCTTCCACAACCCACCTACCACAACCCACCTACCACAACCTACCTTCCACAACCCACCTACCACAACCCACCTACCACAACCCTCTTTCCACAACCCACCTACCACAACCCACCTACCACAACCCACCTACCACAACCCACCTTCCACAACCCACCTACCACAACCCACCTACCACAACCCACCTTCCACAACCCACCTTCCACAACACTATAGTACAAAAAATTAAAACTTAATTACAAGAACTGGAAAAGTTAGGGGAGGTGAGCAGCAGGTGGAGGGACCATGCTGGGCCTCGCTGGAGTATGACCAGCTCTCCCTCCCTCTCTCCCTCTACCTCTCCTTCCCTCTCACGCCCTCACCCCCTCCCTCACTCCCTCTCCCGGCCGTTGACCGCGTACACAACCAGTTAGCTTAAGTTGTATGACTAAATACCCCATTGTTTCCCCCCCCCCCCCCCCTTCAATGTGAATACATTCCAACGTAGCACTTCCTTCCCTCCAGTTCCCATGTATCTACGCCCTCCAAGCTTTTCCCATTGGATTCTAAGCATCTCTGCGCGGATTCACAGCATCGCTAATTGGATTCGAAGCACCGCAGGCCCGGTTCAAAGCGTCGCTAATTAGATTCCGAGTGTCCTATAAGGAATGCAATACATCAAAGTCCACAGACGGCTAGAATCAAAGCGTTTGGCAGGTGATTCGAATGCCCGACGCTCAGATTCGAAATGCTGCTAGTATGACTCTGAATTGCACAGGTGGATTTATAATACAGGTGGTATTTGCTTTAGAACATCTTTGAATTCATCCTGATTATGTAAGATCAAGGTCAAAGACTCCAGGTAACACAGTCACTAAACTCTATGCAACAATTTCCTGAACTCGATAGACAGGTTTTTGAACGTACCAAGTAGGATTTATATAAATGTAAATTGAATTAGTAATATGTTCTTTTATTTCTAACAAAAACTTCTAGTAATAGGAACTTAAACGTTGACATTTTACGTTTACTTCATTTATATATATATATATATATATATATATATATATATATATATATATATATATATATATATATATATATATATATAATATATAATATATATATATACACGTGACGTGGGAGGACACGTGACGTGGGAGGACACGTGACGTGGGAGGACACGTGACGTGGGAGGACCCGTGACGTGGGAGGACACGTGACGTGGGAGGACACGTGACGTGGGAGGACCCGTGACGTGGGAGGACACGTGACGTGGGAGGACCCGTGACGTGGGAGGACACGTGACGTGGGAGGACACGTGACGTGGGAGGACACGTGACGTGGGAGGACACGTGACGTGGGAGGACACGTGACGTGGGAGGACACGTGACGTGGGAGGACACGTGACATGGGAGGACACGTGACGTGGGAGGACACGTGACGTGGGAGGACACGTGACGTGGGAGGACACGTGACGTGGGAGGACACGTGACGTGGGAGGACACGTGACGTGGAAGGACACGTGACGTGGGAGGACACACGTCATCCGACGAACTGCCTGCCACAACACAGTCATGATTCACATGCTCTCAATTTCCGACATTAGACAGAGTATGAAAGTGATGTTTCCTTCAGCTGTAACCTGAGCGTCATAATGCACCAAGAGAACAATCATGGGGTTACAAATGGCCGTTCATGTTTAACAAAGTTGCTATCCTTTTATTACAGCATAGTTGAGGCAGTTGATAGTGGTAAGGACTGTAATGTTGTGCACCTTGACTTTAGCAAAGGTGTTGACACAGTGCCACATGAAAGACTGATTAAAAAGTTAGAGGCTCACAGTATGGGTGGTGCCATATTAAATTGGATTAGGGCATGGCTATACCAAAACCGGGAATAACGAAGCAGAAGATTTTCTAGAATTAATAGATTATTGCTTCCTTAAACAACACATTAAGGAAGCAACGCGTGAAAATAATATTTTTGACTTGGTGTTAACTAACAGGGAAACACAAATTAATGACATCGAAATAGGGAGTGAGCTAGGGAACAGTGATCACAAAGAAATCAGATTTAGCATAGAATGGAATAGATTTGTAAGAGAAAATTCTGTTGAAGTGTCTTATTTCAGAAAAGCTGATTTGAATGGCCTAAGGAATTTTTTGGGTGAAATAGATTGGCAATTTCTGGGCATTGGGGGTGGGCCGGTCTTGGAGCGACACGTGAACCCAGCGATGGGTGATGTAAAAAACGGATTACGATGTTAATTCAAAATATACCTTATTTAAAAATATTTTAGGCAAAGCACAGAAACGTAGTATACCATACAAATTGAATAGATCGAATAAAAATGACCCGAAATTGATAGCAAAGGATCTGAAGAACCTTATAGGTAGAAAGAGAGCTCGGTATAAAAGGATTAAGAATGGGGGAATTTAGTTTAGAACAGGAATTCGTCCAATTGGTTAGAAATGTTATAAAAGAGATAAGGAGAGCAAAAAGAAACTATGAAGTTCGCATAGCAGGGCAATGAAAGGCAAATCCTAAAGGATTTTTTCAGTAATATCGAACAAAGGTTAGGGAAAAGTTAGCTCCATTAAAAACTGAGACAGGTCAGATAACTGATAATGACGAAGAGATGCGAAGTATTTTAAATAAATATTTTATCTCTGTATTTACAAAAGAGGAACTTAACACTATGCCTTCAGCCGAACAAGGCTGTGGGTGGGGACGAGGACAGGTTGATTAGTTTAGCAGTTACCAGGGAGGATGTTATTAAACAAATAGTGAAACTCAAGCCAAACAAATCCCCAAGGCCAGACGAAGTGTTTGCCAGGGTGCTTAATGAATGCAAAGAGTAGTTTTGCGAGCCACTGTCTACCATATTTAATAAATCAATAGTCAGGCAGAGTGCCAGAGTCGGGAAGGTTGCTATTGTGCTAATTTTCCTTTCTGGAAAATTGGTACCACATCGCAAGAGATGATCGATCACTTGCGTCAAGCTATCGGCCAATTAGCTTAACGTCTATTGTGGAAAAGTTGCTTGAATCGATAACTGCAAATACCATTCGTCTTCATCTTGGAAAACATAGTTTAGTAAATGATTCACAACATTGTTTTATTCAAGTTGAAAAAATTTGCTACAAATTTATTGCAACATAGTTGAGGCAGTTGATAGTGGTAAGGATTGTGATGTTGTGTACCTTGTGTACCACTGCTTTTGATACAGTGGTACATGAAAGACTGATTAAAAACATAGAGGCTCATGGTATTGGGGGTGATATACTAAGTTGAACAAGGGCATGGCTATACAAAAGGAAACAGAGTTAGTATAAATGGGGTTAAGTCAGAGTGGGAAAATGTTGTAAGTGGAGTGCTTCAAGACTCTGTCCTGGGACATCGATCTGTTACTAATAATAATATATATAAATGATTTAGATTCAGGTTTAAGCAGTAATATTTGCAAATTTGCCGGAGATACGAAAATCGGGAGGGAGATAGACACAGAAAAAGACTATCACTTCAAGATAATCTAAATAAGATTTTGAAATGGTTAAGAGATTGGCAGATGCAGTTTAATGCTGACAAATGTAAGGTTTTGAGGCAAGGTAATGATGAAAGAGTTACATGATACGAGCTAGATGGTGTTGAGATAGTAAAGTAGGATTGTGAAAGGGATCTGGGAGTTATGATGAGTAAGAATTTAAAGCCAAAAAATCAATGCACAGATGTTCATAATAAGGCAAATAGGACACTGAGATGTATTTATCGAAGCGTAAGTAACAAGACACCTGGTGTTGTTCTTCAGCTATACCTTGCTCTGTTGACCAGACCACACATTAGGTGAAGGGACGACGACGTTTCGATCCGTCCTGGACCATTCTCTTCATCTTTCTCTTGCCTATTTAGTGCCTGCATCTACTTCCTCATCACAATCGACTTGAGAATGGTCCAGGACGGACCGAAACGACGTCGTCGTCTCTTCATCTTCTAGTGTGTGGTCTGGTCAACATACTTTAGCCACGTTATTGTGACTCATCGCCTGCATCTTGCTCTGGTTAGGCCCCATTTAGATTATGCAGTTCAGTTTTGGTCGCCGTACTATAGAATTGATATAAATTCACTAGAACGCGTCCAGCATAGGATGACGAAGTTAATCCCCCAAATTAGAAACCTGTCATGTGAAGGGTCGCAGGGAAACTCAAGAAGCTGTAGGTGAACTCCAGGAGCTGCCGAGGAAACCCGGGGATGCAGGGAAATCCCCAGAACTACAAAGGAACCCCAGGAGCTGCCGAGGAAACCCGGGGCTGCAGGGAAATCCCCAGAACTACAAAGGAACTCCAGGAGCTGCCGAGGAAACCCGGGGCTGCAGGGAAATCCCCAGAACTACAAAGGAACTCCAGGAGCTGCCGAGGAAACCAGAGGTACCACATGGCAACCCAATGGGTCGCTGGGGACCGCAGGGGACAGGGGGGAACTCCAAGAGCTACAGGGAAACCTCAAGTCCCTCTGTAGTGAAGATGAACACTGTTAGCTACTGTGTGTATTGTGAAGATGTACACTGTTAGCTACGGTGTGTATTGTGAAGGTGAACACTGTTAGCTACGGTGTGTATTGTGAAGATGAACACTGTTAGCTACGGTGTGTATTGTGAAGATGAACACTGTTAGCTATGGTGTATATTGTGAAGATGTACACTGTTAGCTACGGTGTGTATTGTGAAGATGTACACTGTTAGCTACGGTGTGTATTGTGAAGGTGAACACTGTTAGCTACGGTGTGTATTGTGAAGATGAACACTGTTAGCTACGGTGTGTATTGTGAAGATGAACACTGTTAGCTATGGTGTATATTGTGAAGATGTACACTGTTAGCTACGGTGTGTATTGTGAAGATGAACACTGTTAGCTACGGTGTATATTGTGAAGATGAACACTGTTAGCTACGGTGTATATTGTGAAGATGTACACTGTTAGCTACGGTGTGTATTGTGAAGATGAACACTGTTAGCTACGGTGTGTATTGTGAAGATGTACACTGTTAGCTACGGTGTGTATTGTGAAGATGTACACTGTTAGCTACGGTGTATATTGTGAAGATGTACACTGTTAACTACGGTGTATATTGTGAAGATGTACACTGTTAGCTACGGTGTATATTGTGAAGATGTACACTGTTAGCTACGGTGTATATTGTGAAGATGTACACTGTTAGCTACGGTGTGTATTGTGAAGATGTACACTGTTAGCTACGGTGTGTATTGTGAAGATGTACACTGTTAGCTACGGTGTATATTGTGAAGATGTACACTGTTAGCTACGGTGTGTATTGTGAAGATGAACACTGTTAGCTACGGTGTGTATTGTGAAGATGTACACTGTTAGCTACGGTGTATATTGTGAAGATGTACACTGTTAGCTACGGTGTGTATTGTGAAGATGTACACTGTTAGCTACGGTGTGTATTGTGAAGATGTACACTGTTAGCTACGGTGTATATTGTGAAGATGTACACTGTTAGCTACGGTGTGTATTGTGAAGATGTACACTGTTAGCTACGGTGTGTATTGTGAAGATGTACAGTTAGCTACGGTGTGTATTGTGAAGATGTACACTGTTAGCTACTGTGTGCAGTGAAGATGTACACTGTTAGCTACGGTGTGTATTGTGAAGATGTACACTGTTAGCTACGGTGTGTATTGTGAAGATGTACACTGTTAGCTACGGTGTATATTGTGAAGATGTACACTGTTAGCTACGGTGTGTATTGTGAAGATGTACACTGTTAGCTACTGTGTGCAGTGAAGATGTACACTGTTAGCACTGTGTGCAGTGAAGATGTACACTGTTAGCTACTGTGTGCAGTGAAGATTATATTAGCAGTGTAAATGTAACGACCTACACAACATCTACGGGTAACGTTAACTCAACGTTTGTTTAACGTTATATCTTGAGGTTATATTGAGATGATTTCGGGGCTTTTTAGTGTCCCCGCGGCCCGGTCCTCGACCAGGGATCCACCCCCAGGAAGCAGCCCGTGACAGCTGACTAACACCCAGGTACCTATTTTACTGCTAGGTAACAGGGGCATAGGGTGAAAGAGACTCTGCCCATTGTTTCTCGCCGGCGCCTGGGATCGAACCCAGGACCACAGGATCACAAGTCCAGGGTGCTGTCCGCTCGGCCGACCGACTCCCAGGATCCTTGGACATTGTGGCCACTTGGGAGCGAGACGTGAACCCAGCGAGTGGTGACGTAAAAAGGGATTTCGATGTGGATTCAAAATATTGCTTATTTAAAAATATTCTAAGCAATGCACAGGAACGTAGTATACCAGAATATACCAGGAGCCGGTCGGCCGAGCGGAGAGCACACTGAACTTGTGATCCTGTGGTCCTGGGTTCGATCCCGGGCGCCGGAGAAAAACAATGGGCAGTTTCTTTCACCCTATGCCCCTGTTACCTAGCACTAAAATAGGTACCTGGGTGTTAGTCAGCTGTCACGGGCTGCTTCCTGGGGGTGGAGGCCTGGTCGAGGACCGGGCCGCGGGGACACTAAAAAGCCCCGAAATCATCTCAAGATAGCCATACAAATTGAATAGATCGAGCACTAATGACCTAGAGTGGATAACAAAGGATCTGAAGAACCTTATAGGAAAAAAGAGAGCGTGGTACAAAAGGATTAAGAATGGGGAAGTCAGTTTAGAACACGAATTCGTACAACTGGTTAGAAATGTTAAAAAAGAGATAAGGAAAGCTAAAAGAAACTATGAAGTTCGCATAGCAGGGCAAGCAAAGCCAAATCCTAAAGTTTTTTCAGTTGCAGGCGACGAGTCACAATAACGTGGCTGAAGAATGCTGACCAGACCACACACTAGAAGGTGAAGGGACGACCACGTTTCGGTCCGTCATGGATCATTCTCAAGTCGATGGTGAGAATGGTCACAATCGACGTGAGAATGATCAAGGACGGACCGAAACGTCGTCGTCCCTTCACCTTCTAGTGTGTGGTCTGGGCAACTTTTTTCAGTAATATCGAACAAAGATTAGGGAAAGAATAGGTCCATTAAAAACTCAGATAGGCCAGATAACGGATAATGACGAAGAGATGAGTATAGTATTTTTAATAAATATTTTATATCTGTATTTACTAAAGAGGAACTTAACAATATGCTTTCAACCGAACAAATGTATGTGGGTGGGCAAAGGTCCTCTTAAAAATAACGTCGCTTTCGCTCGTATGCGCTACGGCCAAAAATGGACGTAATTTTATATTAAATCGGCTCACAAAAGAGATGTACTTTCCCATTTTCTGTTTCAGTTCTCTGGCTTACTCAGAAAGGTTAGGAGATGAAACTTTCAAATAACATTTTTCATGACGTTTTGAAACTTAAGGAGAATTTCCTGCCAACCTAACCTATCAGAGGACCCTTAATTTACTGTTTTTTGGGAAAAATCCAAAATATATTTTCAATTCTTTTTCCATTTTGAAATTACGTCCATTATCGGCCATACGGGAAAACGACCAAAAGCGACGTAATTTTTAAGAGGACAGGTTGACTAGTTTAGCAGTTACCAGGGAGGATGTAATTAAACAAATAGTAAAACTCAAACCAAACAAATCCCCAGGGCCGGATGAAGTGTTTGCCAGGGTGCTTAAAGAATGCAAAGAGGAGCTTTGCGAGCCGTTGTCTACCATATATAATAAATCAATAGAGTCAGGCAGAGTGCCAGAGTCATGGAAGGTTGCTAATGTGGTACCAATTTTAAGAAAGGAGATAGATCACTTGCGTCAAACTATCGGCCAATTAGCCTAACGTCAATTGTAGGAAAGTTACTTGAATCGATAATTGCAAATACAATTCGTCTTCATCTTGAAAAACATAAATTAATAAATGATTCTCAACATGTTTTTACAAATGACCGTTCATGTTTAAAAAATTTGCTATCTTTTTATTCCAGCATAGTTGAGGCAGTTGATAGTGGTAAGGATTGTGATGTTGTGTACCTTGACGTTAGCAAAGCTTTTGATACAGTGCCACATGATAGACTAATTAAAAAAATAGAAGCTCGTGGTATTGGGGGTGCTATATTAACTTGGATTAGGGCATGGCAATTCCAAAGGAAACAGAGAGTTAGTATAAATGGGGTTAAGTCAGAGTGGGATAATGTTGTTAGTGGAGTACCTCAAGGCTCTGTCCTGGGACCTCTGTTGTTTATAATATATATAAGTGATTTAGATTCGGGTTTGAGTAGCAACATTTGCAAATTTGCCGATGATACAAAAATCGGTAGGGAAATTAACACGGAAGAAGACTCACTATCACTTCAAGTTGATGTGAATAGGGTTTTGAAATGGTCAAATATTGTCAGATGCAGTTTAATGCTGATAAATGTAAAGTTTTGAGGCTAGGTAATGAGTTACAAGATACGAGCTAGATGGTATTGAGATTGGGAAAGGGATCTGGGACAAATCCACAAGGGCCGTGACGAGGATTCGAACCTGCGACCGGAAGCATCCCAGACACTGCCTTAATCGACTGAGCTACGACAGGGTTAAAAGAGTTGAAACCGAAGTTCTCTGAACTTACTGGATCCCGTGTTAAGTTCAGTAGAACTTCGGTTTCAACTCTTTTAAGCCTGTCGTAGCTCAGTCGATTAAGGCAGTGTCTGGGATGCTCCCGGACGCAGGTTCGAATCCTCGTCACAGCCCTTGTGGATTTGTTCATTTGATGCATCACGTTAGTGTGATCTCTATGTGTAAGGGATCTGGGAGTTATGATTAGTAAGAATATAAAACCAAAGGATCAATGCATGAATGTTAGTAATAAGGCAAATAGGACACTGGAATTTATTAATCGCAGCGTTAGTAACAAGACACCTGGTGTGGTTCTTCAGCTATATCTTGCTCTGGTTAGGCACCATTTAGATTATGCAGTTCAGTTTTGGTCGCCGTACTATAGAATGGATATAAATTCACTTGAACGTGTTCAGCGTAGGATAACGAAGTTAATTCCGCAAATTAGAAATCTTTCATATGAAGAAAGATTAACAAAGCTTAAATTGCATTCACTGGAGAGGCGAAGAGTTAGTGGTGACATGATAGAGGTTTACAAGTGGATGAATGGACATAAATAGAGATAAAATATTTATTAAAAATACTACTCATCTCTTCGTCATTATCCGTTAACTGACCTGTCTCGGTTTTCAATGGACCTATCCTTTCCCTAACCTTTGTTCGATATAACTGAAAAAAAAAATTTAGAATTTGCCTTTGCTTGCCCTGCAATACGAACTTCATAGTTTCTTTTTGCTTTCCTTATCTCTTTTTTAACATTTCTAAAAAATTGTGCGAATTCTTGTTCTAAACTGACTTCCCTTATTAATTATAAGGTGTTTCAGATCCTTTGGTAATCATTTCGGGTCATTTGTATATGATCTATTCAATTTGTAAGGTATACTACTTTCCTGTGCTTTGCTTAAAAGATTTGTAAATAAGTTATATTTTGAATCCAAATCGAAATCCTCCGTTACATCACACATGGCTGGGATCACGTCCTGCTCCAAGACCGGCCCAACCCCTATGCCCATGACTTTCCAATCTATTTGCCCCCAAAATTTTTTAGAATATTGAAATTAGCTTTACGAAATTCTGGCACTTTAACAGCATTTTCTCCTGCAGATCTTTTCCACTCTATGCTAAATCTGATTTGTTTGTGATCACTGTTCCCTAGCTCACTCCCGATTTCTATGTTATTAATCTGTGTTTCCCTGTTTGTTAACACTAAATCTAAAATATTATTTTCCCTCGTTGGTGCCTTAATGTGTTGCGTAAGAAAACAATCGTTAATTAAATCTATAAAATCTTCTGTTTTGTTATTCCCTGTTCTGTTAATCCAGTTTATTCCACTAAAATTAAAGTCACCCATGATATAAATACTGTTAGATCTAGATGCTCTAGATATTTCATCCCATAGATGCTTTGCTTCCATTCTGTCTAAATTTGGTGGCCTATATATAACTCCTATTATAAGATTATTTGCTTTTTCGTTTAATTCTATCCAAATAGTTTCTGTGTGGCACAGTTTTGATTCCCTCTTTGAGACTACATTTCAAATTGTCCCTAACATATATGGCTACTCCCCCTCCTCGTCTAATATATCTATCTGTGTGAAATAGTTTAAATCCATTTATTTGATATTCAGCTAACAGTTCTCTATTTTCTACGTTCATCCACGTTTGGGTCAGTAGGAGGGAAGTCATGGTCACTGTGGGTGTGTATACTGCAACTGTGTTGTAACTTAACTTGAACTGTAACTAAACCACCCAGCTCCGGTCCACCCGGAGGTCCGGAGATTATGTTCTTGGGAGGCTGTGGCCCCCTGGTCGTGCCCCGGGGCACCGCCAAGTACCTCAGGGTGTGGCCCCCTGGTCGTCCCCCGGGGCACCACCAAGTACCTCAGGGTGTGGCCCCCTGGTCGTCCCCCGGGGCACCGCCAAGTACCTCAGGGTGTGGCCCCCTGGTCGTCCCCGGGGCACCGCCAAGTACCTCAGGGTGTGGCCCCCTGGTCGTCCCCGGGGGCACCACCAAGTACCTCAGGGTGTGGCCCCCTGGTCGTCCCCCGGGGCACCACCAAGTACCTCAGGGTGTGGCCCCCTGGTCGTCCCCTGGGGCACCACCAAGTACCTCAGGGTGTGGCCCCCTGGTCGTCCCCTGGGGCACCACCAAGTACCTCAGGGTGTGGCCCCCTGGTCGTCCCCGGGGCACCGCCAAGTACCTCAGGGTGTGGCCCCCTGGTCGTCCCCCGGGGCACCACCAAGTACCTCAGGGTGTGGCCCCCTGGTCGTCCCCGGGGCCCCACCAAGTACCTCAGGGTGTGGCCCATGGTCGTCCCCGGGGCACCGCCAAGTACCACAGGGTGTGGCCCCCTGGTCGTCCCCGGGGCACCGCCAAGTACCTCAGGGTGTGGCCCCCTGGTCGTCCCCGGGGCACCACCAAGTACCTCAGGGTGTGGCCCCCTGGTCGTCCCCGGGGGCACCGCCAAGTACCTCAGGGTGTGGCCCCTTGGTCGTCCCCCGGGGCACCACCAAGCACCTCAGGGTGTGGCCCCCTGGTGTGCTCTCCTAGTATGGATGTGGTCGACAGGACCAATATGTCGTCTTGGACCACCAGAAAGTTGACGTTGGTAATATTGCATTTGGACACACCGGAAAAGTGTTTATATACATGTTGCTAATAAAACCTAATCTGACCTAACTTAACTATCCTAGGCCTAATACACACTATTTGAGGCCTAATATAGTTCATAAATGTGCTATACTAGGCCTGGGAATATTTAAGTTTCGATATTAGTTTTATTTTCCAAATTTCGTTAAAATTGTACCAAAAAGTGGCTTATGTGGACTGCATTACTATAAGTTGGTACTTTCGAGCACATAGTTACGAGGAGTACTGTCAATCCGGGAAGCTGGGTAGGTGTCTTTACACTACACTACAGGTGCACCTCCCCCCACACACTACACTACAGGTGCACCTCCCCCCACACTACACTACAGGTGCACCTCCCCCCACACTACACTACAGGTGCACCTCCCCCCACACTACACTACAGGTGCACCACCCCCCACACTACACTACAGGTGCACCTCCCCCCACACTACACTACAGGTGCACCTCCCCACACACTACACTACAGGTGCACCTCCCCACACACTACACTACAGGTGCACCTCCCCCCACACTACACTACAGGTGCACCTCCCCCCACACTACACTACAGGTGCACCTCCCCCCACACTACACTACAGGTGCACCTCCCCACACACTACACTACAGGTGCACCTCCCCCCACACTACACTACAGGTGCACCTCCCCCCACACTACACTACAGGTGCACCTCCCCCCACACTACACTACAGGTGCACCTCCCCCCACACTACACTACAGGTGCACCTCCCCACACACTACACTACAGGTGCACCTCCCCACACACTACACTACAGGTGCACCTCCCCCCACACTACACTACAGGTGCACCTCCCCCCACACTACACTACACTACAGGTGCAGGTGCACCTTCACCCCCCCCACACACACACATTACACTGCAGGTGCACCTACCCCCCCCCCCCCCCGCACACACACACACACACACACACACACACACACACACACACAGATTAAGCAAGAAAGAGAGGGCTGGGCGGACTGCATTTTCTTGGATTGTCGGAAAGTCTTTGACACAGTACCGCATAAGAGGCTGGTACATAAGCTGGAGAGACAGGCAGGTGTAGCTGGTAAGGTGCTCCAGTGGATAAGGGAGTACCTAAGCAATAGGAAGCAGAGAGTTACGGTGAGGGGTGAGAACTCTGATTTGCGTGAAGTCACCAGTGGAGTCCCACAGGGCTCTGTACTCGGTCCTATCTTGTTTCTGATATATGTAAATGATCTCCCGGAGGGTATAGATTCATTTCTCTCAATGTTTGCGGATGATGCCAAAATTATGAGAAGGATTAAGACAGAAGAGGACTGTTTGAGGCTTCAAGAAGACCTAGACAAACTGAAGGAATGGTCGAACAAGTGGTTGTTGGAGTTCAACCCAACCAAATGTAATGTAATGAAGATAGGTGTAGGGAGCAGGAGGCCAAATACAAGGTATCATCTGGGAGAGGAAATTCTTCAGGAGTCAGAGAAAGAAAAAGACTTGGGAGTTGATATCACGCCAGACCTGTCTCCTGCAGCACATATCAAGCGGATAACATCAGCGGCATATGCCAGGCTGGCCAACATACGAACGGCATTCAGAAATTTGTGTAAAGAATCATCCAGAACTTTGTATACCACATATGTCAGGCCAATTCTGGAGTATGCAGCCCCAGCATGGTGTCCATATCTAGTCAAGGATAAGACTAAACTGGAAAAGGTTCAAAGATTTGCCACCAGACTAGTACCCGAGCTGAGAGGTATGAGCTACGAGGAGAGACTGCGGGAATTGAACCTCACTCTTCGGAAGACAGAAGAGTTACATAATCACTACATTCAAGATTCTCAAGGGAATTGATAGGGTAGATAAATACAGGCTATTTAACACAAGGGGCACACGCACAAGGGGACACAGATGGAAACTGAGCGCCCAAATGAGCCACAGAGATATTAGAAAGAACTTTTTTAGTGTCAGAGTGGTTGACAAATGGAATGCATTAGGAAGTGATGTGGTGGAGGCTGACTTCATACACAGTTTCAAGTGTATATATGATAGAGCCCAATAGGCTCAGGAATGTGTACACCTGTTGATTGACGGTTAAGAGGCGGGACCAAAGAGCCAGAGCTCAACCCCCGCAAACACAACTAGGTGAGTACAACTAGGTGAGTACACACACACACACTAACGAAATGTTTCGTAACCTGTGTTTGGAAGACTTCGAAGCATCTTGCATCAAATTCGTAACTTGGTGTGTCGGAAAGCTTCGAAGCATGAAGTGAAGACCAGGAACGAGTCTATACGTAAGAGGTAAATACCGTTTAAGAATTATCACCACGTCTGAGGACTAGCGTGCATGTCAATTGTGGTGTGCGTGTGTGTGTAGCGCATACACGGCACCGCCAATGATGGCAGGGACGCCTCCCTCGGGAATGATGGTAATGAAGTGGAACAGACCGACCCTCAAGAGTGGAACAGACCGACCCACAAGAGTGGAACAGACCGACCCACAAGAGTGGAACAGACCGACCCACAAGAGTGGAACAGACCGACCATCAAGAGTGGAACAGACCGACCCACAAGAGTGGAACAGACCGACCCACAAGAGTGGAACAGACCGACCCTCATGAGTGGAACAGACCGACCCACAAGAGTGGAACAGACCGACCCACAAGAGTGGAACAGACCGACCCTCATGAGTGGAACAGACCGACCCTCATGAGTGGAACAGACCGACCCTCATGAGTGGAACAGACCGACCCTCATGAGTGGAACAGACCGACCCTCATGAGTGGAACAGACCGACCCACAAGAGTGGAACAGACCGACCCACAAGAGTGGAACAGACCGACCCTCAAGAGTGGAACAGACCGACCCTCAAGAGTGGAACAGACCGACCCTCAAGAGTGACGGGTGTCTGGCATCGTAATCACAACGACGTTCCATCATGGTAGCTTCTTGCATGGTAATAGTCAGCAGCAGAGGCCCTCGAGTGCCTCCATCATGGTGGCTTCTTGCATGGTAATAGTCAGCAGCAGAGGCCCTCGAGTGCCTCCATCATGGTGGCTTCTTGCATGGTAATAGTCAGCAGCAGAGGCCCTCGAGTGCCTCCATCATGGTGGCTTCTTGCATGGTAATAGTCAGCACCAGAGGCCCTCGAGTGCCTCCATCATGGTGGCTTCTTGCATGGTAATAGTCAGCAGCAGAGGCCCTCGAGTGCCTCCATCATGGTGGCTTCTTGCATGGTAATAGTCAGCAGCAGAGGCCCTCGAGTGCCTCCATCATGGTGGCTTCTTGCATGGTAATAGTCAGCAGCAGAGGCCCTCGAGTGCCTCCATCATGGTGCCTCCATCATGGTAATAGTCAGCAGCAGAGGCCCTCGAGTGCCTCTGCTGCTGAGATTTTCACACCCTCTTGTTTGTGACTTTGATCTACACGTTAGCATCAATGACTGGTGACCTTGTACAGCATGACCCGCTAGTAATGTCATTTATGTAAATGAGGGAGTGGAACAGGTGCCAGGACTGAACCCTGTATAACGTGTCGTGATTGTATATATATATATATATATATATATATATATATATATATATATATATATATATATATATATATATATATATATATATATATATATATATATATATATATATATATATATATATATATATATGTACACTACAGGTGCACCTCCCCCCCCACACACACACTACACTACAGGTGCACCTCCCCCCCCCCCACACACACATTCATGGATGGCGGAGAGTTCTTGTTTAAACTGGAGCTAACTGTATTAATATTTTTGAACACTGGGTTAATATTAATGTTTTTTTCAGGGCTGGAGCAAGTTTTTCTATTCCTTCAAAATAGGGTAAAGCCAGGAAGTTTTTATGTTCTGATTTAGACTTGGGAGGACGTGTGTAAAACGTCCTTTTTGCTTTCCCAAACGCGACATCCAAGAAAGATTTTGGGTATTTTAACTTCTTCCCAGTTTCATATATACTCGTTATTACTTCATAAAAAAATTCGGCGTTGCTAGCTCTCAGATTGTGAGAAACATTCCATAAAATACTGCCCGCCCAACCAGGTTATGATGAGTCGAGTAATACTGAACACACGAGCACACATTGGTAGGCTTCCCAGACACATCGAATTGGAAACTCTTACAGATTCTATGGTTCATGATGTCTAAAAACGGCACGACACCATTCTCTTCATTCTCACCTGTGAATCTAATTGAAGGAACCAGCGAATTAAGCTGACTGAGAACAGCTGTTTGGTCATGGTTAACCGGCCACTGGCACAACATGGCGTCTACGGACCTACACCACGCCACATTCCACGGTTAAATTCTGGGTAAGGTTTTTGTTTAAAAAAAATCCCATGTATAAACTGCTCCAAACCGGGGAGAGGGGATTACCCATCGCCATGCCAAATGTTTGTTAACAAAAAATTCAATTAAATTAATAATTGGAATAATCTTTTAGGTACAATTTTATCAGTTCAACAATGGTGTTAGTAGGCTAAGTTAAATTAAAATTAGGAAGTCCATCTCGTAAGAATGCCAACAGGTGATCAACAGGAACTCCAGTGAACACAGCCGTCACATCAAAACTTTCAAGTTTAAAACCATAATTTAATATGTATATATATATATATATATATATATATATATATATATATATATATATGTCGTACCTAGTAGCTAGAACGCACTTCTCAGCCTACTATGCAATGCCCAATTTGCCTAATAAGTCAAGTTTTCATGAATTAATTGTTTTTCGACTACCTAACCTAACTTTTTCGGTTACCTAACCTAACCTAACCTATAAAGATAGGTTAGGTTAGGTTAGGTTAGGTAGGGTTGGTTAGGTTCGGTCATATATCTACGTTAATTTTAACTCCAATAAAAAAAATTGACCTCATACTTAATGAAATGGGTAGCTTTATCATTTCATAAGAAAAAAATTAGAGCAAACATATTAATTCAGGAAAACTTGGCTTATTAGGCAAATCGGGCTTTGCATAGTAGGCTGAGAAGTGCGTTCTGGCTATTAGGTACGACATATATATATATATATATATATACATACGCTGGATCAACCCATCCTCCGAATTAACAGTACGATTTAATATTAAGTGTAATAAGTACATATCCTTACTGTCATACGTAGTACTTAATCGCACTTACGCGGCAGTTACATTTACCTCCCAAATTATTCTCCCCGTTTTCTGTAAAAACGGTTCAATGTGAGCTGCTAAAGTTTTAAATATCAGGAATATCTTTTTCAGTTGTATTAAACAATAGAGATTTTATACAAAATTGTTAAATATCTTGAGTTACTTTATAATTTATTGATATATTTTAGTTTTGTTTTATTAGTTTTATAAAACTGTAATATCAATATAGCTACAGGTTAAGTACTAATTGTAATTAAGAAGCAATAAAATGATTATCTTTAAACGCTAAGTCGGTTTGGGGAGGTTGGGTTTTCTATTCAGCTTTTCAGGTAAACTCAAATATTCACAATATATTTGACAGTACGATTTAATACTAAGTGAAAGTAAGTACAACTCCTGACTGCTATGAATAGTACATAATTGCACTTATTTGTGCTGTTACATTTACCTCCCCATTTTTGGAGGCGCGAGTATATTGTTATACAAATGTTGTGAGGAGGAGGAGGAGGCGGCCGTGTGGCCTGTGCTCTAACTGCCCCATTAATGCTCTCCAAACACCACACTGGCAATTGTCGAGCATCTCCTTAGCGGAGCCACTTGGGCTGGACGGTAGAGCGACGGTCTCCTTCCTGCAGGTCGGCGTTCAATCCCCGACCGTCCAAGTGGTTGGGCACCATTCCTTCCCCGTGTCCCATCCCCAATCCTTATCCTGACCCTTCCAGGTGCTGTATAGTCGTAATGGCCTGGCGCTTTTTCCTAATAATTATCTCTCTCTCGGTAGCGGAGTGGTCAAGCATAGTCCTGACCTCCTAGCTCCCTGGGCACTCCCATCTCCCTGGACCTCCTAGCACCTTCAAACTCCGTCCTCTCCCACATATCCCAGCGCATCACTCTCCCACGTCTCCCAGCGCATCACTCTCCCACGTTTCCCAGCGCATCACTCTCCCACCACATAACTCTCCCACGTCTCCCAGCGCATCACTCTCCCACCACATCACTCTCCCACGTCTCCCAGCGCATCACTCTCCCACCACATCACTCTCCCACGTCTCCCAGCTCCCCCTCGCTGCTCTCCCAGCAGGCAGTCCGTCCCACAGCGACGCACCCTAAATATAAATGGCCTGAGAGCTGGTAATTGTGAGTGTGAGTGGCTCACTCACAACCCGGCCACCTTAACATTCCTGCGGCCACACGGGTCTTCAGGTGACACTCACAACCTCCCTCCACCACACTCACAACCTCCCTCCACCACACTCACAACCTCCCTCCACCACACTCACAACCTCCCTCCACCACACTCACAACCTCCCTCCACCACACTCACAACCTCCCTCCACCACACTCACAACCTCCCTCCACCACACTCACAACCTCCCTCCACCACACTCACAACCTCCCTCCACCACACTCACAACCTCCCTCCACCACACTCACAACCTCCCTCCACCACACTCACAACCTCCCTCCGCCACACTCACAACCTCCCTCCACCACACTCACAACCTCCCTCCACCACACTCACAACCTCCCTCCACCACACTCACAACCTCCCTCCACCACACTCACAACCTCCCTCCACCACACTCACAACCTCCCTCCACCACACTCACAACCTCCCTCCACCACATTCACAACCTCCCTCCACCACATTCACAACCTCCCTCCACCACACTCACAACCTCCCTCCACCACATTCACAACCTCCCTCCACCACATTCACAACCTCCCTCCACCACACTCACAACCTCCCTCCACCACATTCACAACCTCCCTCCACCACACTCACAACCTCCCTCCACCACACTCACAACCTCCCTCCACCACACTCACAACCTCCCTCCACCACACTCACAACCTCCCTCCACCACATTCACAACCTCCCTCCACCACACTCACAACCTCCCTCCACCACACTCACAACCTCCCTCCACCACATTCACAACCTCCCTCCACCACACTTACAACCTCCCTCCACCACACTCACAACCTCCCTCCACCACACTCACAACTGCTGGCAGGCGGTTGTGAGTTGTGAGGTATAGGGTGAACATTCAGGTTGAATGTTGGGATTTATATGTTCTGAGATGCAGCTCGTTTATTTTCAGTGGAATATTGTATGTTGTTAATTGTAAGATTCATGCTGCAAGTTGTAGATTGCTGGCATAAGTTCGATCCCCGATGATCCAAGAAAATTAAGTGTTATATCGCAAGTTTTTGTGGAGTGTAGTTTATATAGCATGGAGGAGTGCAACACTGGCCTCTACAGCCACACTGCTGCATGGAGGAGTGTAACACTGGCCGCTACAGCCACACTGCTGCATGGAGGAGTGTAACACTGGCCTCTATAGCATGGAGGAGTGCAACACTGGCCTCTACAGCCACACTGCTGCATGGAGGAGTGCAACACTGGCCTCTACAGCCACACTGCTGCATGGAGGAGTGTAACACTGGCCTCTATAGCATGGAGGAGTACAGCACTGGCCTCTACAGCCACACTGCTGCATGGAGGAGTGTAACACTGGCCTCTACAGCCACACTGCTGCATGGAGGAGTGCAACACTGGCCTCTACAGCATGGAGGAGTGTAACACTGGCCTCTACAGCCTCACTGCTGCATGGAGGAGTGTAACACTGGCCTCTACAGCCACACTGCTGCATGGAGGAGTGTAACACTGGCCTCTACAGCCTCACTGCTGCATGGAGGAGTGTAACACTGGCCTCTACAGCCACACTGCTGCATGGAGGAGTGTAACACTGGCCTCTACAGCCACACTGCTGCATGGAGGAGTGCAGCACTGGCCTCTACAGCCACACTGCTGCATGGAGGAGTGCAGCACTAGCCTCTACAGCATGGAGGAGTGTAACACTGGCCTCTACAGCCTCACTGCTGCCTGGAGGAGTGCAGCACTGGCCGCTACAGCCACACTGCTGCATGGAGGAGTGCAGCACTGGCCTCTACAGCCACACTGCTGCATGGAGGAGTGTAACACTGGCCTCTACAGCCTCACTGCTGCATGGAGGAGTGTAACACTGGCCTCTACAGCCACACTGCTGCATGGAGGAGTGTAACACTGGCCTCTACAGCCACACTGCTGCATGGAGGAGTGCAGCACTGGCCTCTACAGCCACACTGCTGCATGGAGGAGTGCAGCACTGGCCTCTACAGCATGGAGGAGTGTAACACTGGCCTCTACAGCCACACTGCTGCATGGAGGAGTGTAACACTGGCCTCTACAGCCACACTGCTGCATGGAGGAGTGTAACACTGGCCTCTACAGCCACACTGCTGCATGGAGGAGTGCAGCACTGGCCTCTACAGCCACACTGCTGCATGGAGGAGTGCAGCACTGGCCTCTACAGCATGGAGGAGTGTAACACTGGCCTCTACAGCCTCACTGCTGCCTGGAGGAGTGTAACACTGGCCTCTACAGCCTCACTGCTGCATGGAGGAGTGTAACACTGGCCTCTACAGCCACACTGCTGCATGGAGGAGTGCAGCACTGGCCTCTACAGCCTCACTGCTGCATGGAGGAGTGCAGCACTGGCCGCTACAGCCACACTGCTGCATGGAGGAGTGTAACACTGGCCTCTACAGCCACACTGCTGCATGGAGGAGTGTAACACTGGCCTCTACAGCCACACTGCTGCATGGAGGAGTGCAGCACTGGCCTCTACAGCCACACTGCTGCATGGAGGAGTGCAGCACTGGCCTCTACAGCATGGAGGAGTGTAACACTGGCCTCTACAGCCTCACTGCTGCCTGGAGGAGTGTAACACTGGCCTCTACAGCCACACTGCTGCATGGAGGAGTGTAACACTGGCCTCTACAGCCACACTGCTGCATGGAGGAGTGCAGCACTGGCCGCTACAGCCACACTGCTGCATGGAGGAGTGCAGCACTGGCCTCTACAGCCACACTGCTGCATGGAGGAGTGTAACACTGGCCTCTACAGCCTCACTGCTGCATGGAGGAGTGTAACACTGGCCTCTACAGCCACACTGCTGCATGGAGGAGTGTAACACTGGCCTCTACAGCCACACTGCTGCATGGAGGAGTGCAACACTGGCCGCTACAGCCACACTGCTGCATGGAGGAGTGCAACACTGGCCGCTACAGCCACACTGCTGCATGGAGGAGTGTAACACTGGCCTCTACAGCCACACTGCTGCATGGAGGAGTGTAACACTGGCCTCTACAGCCACACTGCTGCATGGAGGAGTGTAACACTGGCCTCTACAGCCACACTGCTGCATGGAGGAGTGCAGCACTGGCCTCTACAGCCACACTGCTGCATGGAGGAGTGCAGCACTGGCCTCTACAGCATGGAGGAGTGTAACACTGGCCTCTACAGCCTCACTGCTGCCTGGAGGAGTGTAACACTGGCCTCTACAGCCACACTGCTGCATGGAGGAGTGTAACACTGGCCTCTACAGCCACACTGCTGCATGGAGGAGTGCAGCACTGGCCTCTACAGCCTCACTGCTGCATGGAGGAGTGCAGCACTGGCCGCTACAGCCACACTGCTGCATGGAGGAGTGTAACACTGGCCTCTACAGCCACACTGCTGCATGGAGGAGTGTAACACTGGCCTCTACAGCCACACTGCTGCATGGAGAAGTGCAGCACTGGCCTCTACAGTCTCACGGCTGCATGGAGAAGTGCAGCACTGGCCTCTACAGCCACACTGCTGCATGGAGGAGTGCAACACTGGCCTCTACAGCCTCACTGCTGCAGAAAAAGTTTACAAACACCTTGTAAACCAAACCATAAATATTCTTGAGAATAACATTAACATGAATATCTACGAAAGTGCTAGGAAGAAATCACTGACAGGACCTCTAGACGCCAGGGCCACGAGTCAGTGACAGGGCCTCTAGACGCCAGGGCCACGAGTCAGTGACAGGGCCTCTAGACATCAGGGCCACGAGTCAGTGACAGAGCCTCTAGACGCCAGGGCCACGAGTCAGTGACAGGGCCTCTAGACACCAGGGCCACGAGTCAGTGACAGGGCCTCTAGACGCCAGGGCCACGAGTCAGTGACAGGGCCTCTAGACGCCAGGTCCACGAGTCAGTGACAGGGCCTCTAGACGCCAGGGCCACGAGTCAGTGACAGGGCCTCTAGACACCAGGGCCACGAGTCAGTGACAGGGCCTCTAGACGCCAGGGCCACGAGTCAGTGACAGGGCCTCTAGACGCCAGGGCCACGAGTCAGTGACAGGGCCTCTAGACGCCGAAATCCGAAATTTGGTGGATTCTGTTCTGTCGAACAGAACACAAAGAGTAACAGTCAATCAGATAAAATCGAGTCCATGCGATGTTAAAAGCTCTGTACCTCAAGGTACAGTCCTTGCACCGCTGCTGTTCCTTATTCTCATATCTGATATAGACAAAAATACAAGTTACAGCTTCGTGTCGTCCTTTGCAGATGATACAAAAGTCAGCATGAAAATTACCTCTGCTGAAGACATTGAAAAACTACAAACAGATGTCATCAAAGTTTTCGATTGGGCAGCAGAAAATAACATGATGTTTAACAGTGATAAATTCCAGGTACTCAAGTAAGGCAAAAATGAGGACCTTAAACATAATACAGGGTACAAAACACAATTGAATCTGCCCATAGCAGGAAAACAGCATGTCAAGGATTTGGGAATAATGATGTCCGACGACCTAACGTTTAGGGAGCATAACCAAGCAAGTATTGCGTCAGCCAGAAAATGATAGGATGGATTACGAGAACTTTCAAATCCAGAGATCCCATCACAATGGTTGTACTCTTCTAGTCACTTGTGTTGTCCCATCTCGAGTACTGCTCAGTACTCACATCCCCCTTCAGAGCAGGAGACATTTCTGAAATTGAGGGAATACAGAGAACATATATGGCACGCATAGACGAGATAAAGCACTAAATTATTGGGATCGTCTCAAAGCTCTCCAAATGTACTCACTAGAAAGGAGACGAGAGAGATACCAAATAATATACACATGGAAAATACTGGAGGGACAGGTCCCAAATCTACACAGTAAAATAACAACGTACTGGAGTGAACGATATGGAAGAAAATGCAAGATTGAACCAGTGAAGAGCAGAGGTGCCATAGGCACAATCAGAGAACACTGTATAAACATCAGAGGTCCGCGGTTGTTCCACACCCTCCCAGCGACTATAAGAAATATTGCCGGAACAACCGTGGACATCTTCAGGAGAAAACTGAACTGTTTTCTAAGAGAAGTTCCGGATCAGCCGGGCTGTGGTGGGTATGTGGGCCTGCGGGCCGCTCCAAGCAACAGCCTGGTGGACCAAACTCTCAGAAGTCAAGCCTGGCCTCGGGCCGGGCTTGGGGAGTAGAAGAACTCCCAGAACCCCATCAACCAGGTACGCCAGGGCCACGAGTCAGTGCCAGGGTCTGTAGACGCCAGAGCCACGAGTCAGTGACAGGGTCCGTAGACGCCAGGGCCACGAGTCAGTGACAGGACCTCTAGACGCCAGGGCCACGAGTCAGTGCCAGGGCCACGAGTCAGTGACAGGATCTCAAGACGCCAGGGTCACGAGTCAGTGCCAGGGCCACGAGTCAGTGACAGGATCTCAAGACGCCAGGGCCACGAGTCAGTGACAGGACCTCTAGACGCCAGGGCCACGAGTCAGTGACAGGATCTCAAGACGCCAGGGCCACGAGTCAGTGACAGGACCTCTAGACGCCAGGGCCACGAGTCAGTGCCAGGGCCACGAGTCAGTGACAGGATCTCTAGACGCCAGGGTCACGAGTCAGTGCCAGGGCCACGAGTCAGTGCCAGGGCCACGAGTCAGTGACAGGACCTCTAGACGCCAGGGTCACGAGTCAGTGCCAGGGCCACGAGTCAGTGCCAGGGCCACGAGTCAGTGACAGGGCCTCTGGACGCCAGGGCCACGAGTCAGTGACAGGGCCACGAGTCAGTGACAGGACCTCTAGACGCCAGGGCCACGAGTCAGTGACAGGGCCTCTAGACGCCAGGGTCACGAGTCAGTGACAGGGCCTGTAGACGCCAGGGCCACGAGTCAGTGACAGGGCCTCTAGACGCCAGGGCCACGAGTCAGTGACAGGACCTCTAGACGCCAGGGCCACGAGTCAGTGACAGGGCCTGTAGACGCCAGGGCCACGAGTCAGTGACAGGACCTCTAGACGCCAGGGCCACGAGTCAGTGACAGGACCTCTAGACGCCAGGGCCACGAGTCAGTGCCAGGACCACGAGTCAGTGACAGGGCCTCTAGACGCCAGGGCCACGAGTCAGTGACAGGGCCACGAGTGAGTGACAGGACCTCTAGACGCCAGGGCCACGAGTCAGTGACAGGGCCTCTAGACGCCAGGGTCACGAGTCAGTGACAGGGCCTGTAGACGCCAGGGCCACGAGTCAGTGACAGGGCCTCTAGACGCCAGGGCCACGAGTCAGTGACAGGACCTCTAGACGCCAGGGCCACGAGTCAGTGACAGGGCCTGTAGACGCCAGGGCCACGAGTCAGTGACAGGACCTCTAGACGCCAGGGCCACGAGTCAGTGACAGGGCCTCTAAACACCAGGGCCACGAGTCAGCCCACACTTACCCAACCCCTTACGAAACATACATCTTTCCTCAATCATGGTTTACAAATGCTTGTGTAAATGTTTGTATATATGGTTGTGTAAATGGTTGTGTAAATAGTTGTGTAAATGGTTGTGTAAATGTTTGTGTAAATAGTTGTGTAAATGGTTGTGTAAATGTTTGTGTAAATAGTTGTGTAAATGGTTGTGTAAATGTTTGTGTAAATAGTTGTGTAAATGGTTGTGTAAATGTTTGTGTAAATGGTTGTGTAAATGGTTGTGTAAATGGTTGTGTAAATGTTTGTGTAAATGGTTGTGTAAATGGTTGTGTAAATGGTTGTGTAAATGGTTGTGTAAATGGTTGTGTAAATGGTTGTGTAAATGGGTGTGTAAATGGTTGTGTAAATGTTTGTGTAAATAGTTGTGTAAATGGTTGTGTAAATGGTTGTGTAAATAGTTGTGTAAATGGTTGTGTAAATGTTTGTGTAAATAGTTGTGTAAATGGTTGTGTAAATGTTTGTGTAAATGGGTGTGTAAATGGTTGTGTAAATGGTTGTGTAAATGGTTGTGTAAATGGTTGTGTAAATAGTTGTGTAAATGGTTGTGTAAATGTTTGTGTAAATGGGTGTGTAAATGGTTGTGTAAATGGTTGTGTAAATGGTTGTGTAAATAGTTGTGTAAATGGTTGTGTAAATAGTTGTGTAAATGGTTGTGTAAATGGTTGTGTAAATGGTTGTGTAAATAGTTGTGTAAATGGTTGTGTAAATGGTTGTGTAAATGGTTGTGTAAATGGTTGTGTAAATGGTTGTGTAAATGGTTGTGTAAATGGTTGTGTAAATGGCTGTGTAAATGGTTGTGTAAATGGCTGTGTAAATGGTTGTGTAAATGGTTGTGTAAATGGTTGTGTAAATGGGTGTGTAAATGGTTGTGTAAATGGTTGTGTAAATGGTTGTGTAAATGGTTGTGTAAATGGTTGTGTAAATGGGTGTGTAAATGGGTGTGTAAATGGTTGTGTAAATGGTTGTGTAAATGGTTGTGTAAATAGTTGTGTAAATGGTTGTGTAAATGGTTGTGTAAATGGTTGTGTAAATAGTTGTGTAAATGGTTGTGTAAATGGTTGTGTAAATGGTTGTGTAAATGGTTGTGTAAATGGTTGTGTAAATGGGTGTGTAAATGGTTGTGTAAATGGTTGTGTAAATGGTTGTGTAAATGGTTGTGTAAATGGTTGTGTAAATGGTGGGTGACAGGTGTTCCAGGAGCCACGGAGCACCTCCGTCACCAGTTACGAGGTCTGGATCCCTTCCTCTACCTCGACGTCTTACTACTGTCTTAAGTCAACAGCTGCAGGCGCCAACAGTCTGCCTGATCACGTTATCCATCAAGAGGCCTCGTCAGACCGGGCCGTGGGGGGCGATGATCCCCGGGAGCACTCCAAGTCAGGTTAGCGGAGAGTCATCATTTGGTTCAGGGAGTTGTGACTCGCCGGAATCTGCACAGTGACAGAGGCTCTCTTTGTCGGGTCATGCACAATGAGAACTTCTCCAGAATTTGTTATTTAAATTATGTATAATCAAAATTCTCTCAAACCATACACAGGATACCTGGAGTTATTGGCAAAATTCCAAGCAATTAAAACTTTGATTGTCGGTCGCTGAATTCGGAGCTTTAATTGTGTTTGGTATATTCCAGTTGACAGACAGACAGACAGACAGACAGACAGACAGACAGACAGACAGACAGACAGACGACTAAGGAAGGGATGGAGGCATCGACCATGGCAAATAAACTTATTCCTGATCTATCTTATTAATAGTTATGTTAGTAGTGATGCACCTGTGTGTGCGTGCACCTGTGTGTGTGTGTGCACCTGTGTGTGTGTGTGTGTGTGTGTGCACCTGTGTGTAATTACCTAAGTGTAATTACCTAAGTGTAGTTACAGGATGAGAGCTACGTCTCGTGGTGTCCCGTCTTCCCAGCACTCTTTGTCATATAACGCTTTGAAACTACTGACGGTCTTGGCCTCCACCACCTTCTCACTTAACTTGTTCCAACCGTCTACCACTCTATTTGCGAAGGTGAATTTTCTTATATTTCTTCGGCATCTGTGTTTAGCTAGTTTAAATCTATGACCTCTTGTTCTTGAAGTGCCAGGTCTCAGGAAGTCTTCCCTATCGATTTTATCAATTCCTGTAACTATTTTGTATGTAGTGATCATATCACGTCTTTTTCTTCTGTCTTCTAGTTTTGGCATATTTAATGCTTCTAACCTCTCCTCGTAGCTCTTGCCCTTCAGTTCTGGGAGCCACTTAGTAGCATATCTTTGCACCTTTTCCAGTTTGTTGATGTGCTTCTTAAGATATGGGCACCACACAACCGCTGCATATTCTAGCTTTGGCCTAACAAAAGTCATGAACAATTTCTTTAGTATATCGCCATCCATGTATTTAAATGCAATTCTGAAGTTAGAAAGCATAGCATAGGCTCCTTGCACAATATTCTTTATGTGGTCCTCAGGTGATAGTTTTCTATCTAGAACCACTCCTAGTGTGTGGTGTGTGTGTGTGCACCTGTGTGTGTGTGTGCACCTGTGTGTGTGTGCACCTGTGTGTCTGTGTGCACGTGTGTGTGCGTGCACCTGTGTGTGTGTGTGCACCTGTGTGTGTGTGTGCACCTGTGTGTGTGTGCACCTGTGTGTCTGTGTGCACGTGTGTGTGCGTGCACCTGTGTGTGCGTGCACCTGTGTGTGTGTGCACCTGTGTGAGCGTGTACCTGCGTGTGCGTGCATGAGCGTGCACCTGTGTGAGCGTGTACCTGCGTGTGCGTGCATGAGCGTGCACCTGTGTGTGCGTGCATGAGCGTGCACCTGTGTGTGCGTGCACCTGTGTGAGCGTGTACCTGCGTGTGCGTGCATGAGCGTGTACCTGCGTGTGCGTGCATGAGCGTGCACCTGTGTGTGCGTGCATGAGCGTGCACCTGTGTGTGTGTGCACCTGTGTGAGCGTGTACCTGCGTGTGCGTGCATGAGTGTGCACGTGTGCGTGCGTGCACGTGCGTGTGGAGCCATCCATCAAGGGTCCAGCGGCGTGGTCCTCCCTGCAGGACCGGCCCCGGCCCCGGCGGGAGCGGCTCCTTAAGTTAAAAATACAACAAACAGGTTTGAGCAACATGTCATCCAATTGAAGCAATAAACACGACAACAGTCTCAACACGACGACCACCTCCTTATTGTTCTTCTCCACCAGTCAACTGTCTCAACCTGTTCCCTCCACCAGTACCAGTCTCCCCTCCACCAGTACCAGTCTCCCCTCCACCAGTACCAGTCTCCCCTCCATCAGTACCATAGTCTCCCCTCCACCAGTACCATAGTCTCCCCTCCACCAGTACCAGTCTCCCCTCCACCAGTACCATAGTTTCCCCTCCACCAGTACCATAGTCTCCCCTCCACCAGTACCATAGTCTCCCCTCCACCAGTACCATAGTCTCCCCTCCACCAGTACCATAGTCTCCCCTCCACCAGTACCAGTCTCCCCTCCACCAGTACCAGTCTCCCCTCCACCAGTACCAGTCTCCCCTCCACCAGTACCAGTCTCCCCTCTACCAGTACCAGTCTCCCCTCCACCAGTACCAGTCTCCCCTCCACCAGTACCAGTCTCCCCTCCGCCAGTACCAGTCTCCCCTCCATCAGTACCAGTCTCCCCTCCACCAGTACCTCCACCAGTACTAGTCTCCCCTCCACCAGTACCAGTCTCCCCTCCACCAGTACCAGTCTCCCCTCCACCAGTACCAGTCTCCCCTCCACCAGTACCATAGTCTCCCCTCCACCAGTACCACAGTCTCCCCTCCACCAGTACCATAGTCTCCCCTCCACCAGTACCATAGTCTCCCCTCCACCAGTACCAGTCTCCCCTCCACCAGTACCAGTCTCCCCTCCACTAGTACCATAGTCTCCCCTCCACCAGTACCAGTCTCCCCTCCACCAGTACCATAGTCTCCCCTTCATCAGTACCATAGTCTCCCCTCCACCAGTACCAGTCTCCCCTCCACCAGTACCATCAGTCTCCCCTCCACCAGTACTAGTCTCCCCTCCACTAGTACCAGTCTCCCCTCCACCAGTACCAGTCTCCCCTCCACCAGTACCAGTCTCCCCTCCACCAGTACCAGTCTCCCCTCCACCAGTACCACAGTCTCCCCTCCACCAGTACCACAGTCTCCCCTCCACCAGTACCATAGTCTCCCCTCCACCAGTACCAGTCTCCCCTCCACCAGTACCAGTCTCTCCTCCACCAGTACCATAGTCTCCCCTCCACCAGTACCACAGTCTCCCCTCCACCAGTACCATAGTCTCCCCTCCACCAGTACCATAGTCTCCCCTCCACCAGTACCATAGTCTCCCCTCCACCAGTACCATAGTCTCCCCTCCACCAGTACCAGTCTCCCCTCCACCAGTACCAGTCTCCCCTCCACCAGTACCATAGTCTCCCCTCCACCAGTACCACAGTCTCCCCTCCACCAGTACCATAGTCTCCCCTCCACCAGTACCATAGTCTCCCCTCCACCAGTACCAGTCTCCCCTCCACCAGTACCATAGTCTCCCCTCCATCAGTACCATAGTCTCCCCTCCACCAGTACTAGTCTCCCCTCCACTAGTACCAGTCTCCCCTCCACCAGTACCAGTCTCCCCTCCACCAGTACCAGTCACCCCTCCACCAGTACGACAGATTCCGTTCCGTTTGATGTTGCAACAGTCAAATGTTCCAACACTCGGATGTTGCAACATCCGACTGTTGTCAATCAACTGGTGTACAGGTTCCTGAGCCTACTGGGCTCTATCATATCTACATTTAAAACTGTGTATGGAGTCAGCCTCCACCACATCACTGCCTAGTGCATTCCACTTGTTAACTACTCTGACACTGAAAAAGTTCTTTCTAACGACCCTGTGGCTCATCTGGGTAAAAATGTAAAAAACACACACATCTGTGTGTGTGTGTCTGTATGTATTAACCTAGTTGTGCTTATGCGGGTTGAGCTCTGCTTTTTCGGCCCGCCTCTCAACTGTCAATCAATCAACTGTTACTAACTACTAATTTTTTTCCGACACACACACACACACAGATGTTGCAACATCTGACTGTTGGAACACTGACTGTTGCAACATCAGACTGTTGCAACATCAGACTGTTGCAACATCAGACTGTTGCAACATCTGACTGTTGCAACATCAGACTGTTGCAACATCTGAGTGTTGGAACACTGACTGTTGCAACATCAAACGGAACGGAATCTGTCGTACTGGTGGAGGGGAGACTGTGGTACTGGTGGAGGGGAGACTCCGGAAGCACAACTAGATGAGTACACAAAACTCTTTCTCTTTCCCCACTTCAATCCTCAGCCCCCACCTCCCACTTACCCCCACCTCCCTCTTCCCCCCCCCCCCTTCTACCCCAAAACTCCCACCTACCCCTGATTCCTGACTGACTAATACAACCTTTCTTCCACTTACACCCCCCCATGCTCCATTCTTCTCTATCTCCCTCCTCTCTCCTGCTCTTCCCCCCCCTCTCTCCTGCTCTCCCCCCACCTCTCAACCTCCCTATGCCTTTCAGACCCTCCCTACCCCAGTAACGCTCCAGACACCCCTAGACCCCCACAGAGAGGGTGACCTCTGTTATCAGAGTTTCCAAGAAGAGTCTCAAGGTTTGGTACACAATGCTGATGGGGTATGCAATAAAGCAGAAAAGATAAAATAAAGAGTTAGTAAGGCAGATCTTGACGTAATTGCAATAGTGGAAACTAAAATAAATGACATGATCTCGGATGCTATCTTTCCAGGGGAAGGTACCAAGTGATAAGAAAAGAAAGGACACAGAGACAGGGAGGAGGAGTGGCACTCCTAATAAAGCGGAAATGGAAGTTTGAAGACCTGGAAAATCCTTGCATATCCTTGTACTGTATCCTTATTTCGTTTCCAGTAGATAAACGACATATGAGATTAAGAAACAAGTAGTGTATTGTGAAGACTAATACTAACAAACAGCAGCTGCCCTATGACTCTGTAATATCTCCATTGCTCAAACAATTATGTATTAGCGATAAGACCTATCATTAATGTATAATGATTTACTGCAAATATATAGCTCTTGAAATAGAACTTTCTCTGTAACTAACTGACATTGTAATTATAAGGTGTGAAGGATAAATTAAATAGTTAATATAATACTCTCCGTTGAGGTCTGATAAAGACCTTTTGTGCCCTCTGTAATCCTTTTTGCGCTACCGCTCACAGGATGAGTATGGGGTGCACAATAAACTAGTCGTCTTTGGCGGCAACAGTCAACAGAGCTAGGAACGATTACATTAACATAATAAGAGTATCGGAAGGGAATTATGAGAACGATATTGCGATCAAAGCAAAAAAGTAACGTAAATAACTACATAGCCATATAAGAAGGAAGATGTCGGTGAACGACCATGTGACAAGACTAAGGAAAACAGAGGGGACATATACGGAAAGTGACAAGGAAATCTGCGAGGCACTGAATGCCAGTTTCCATGGAGTGTTCACAACCGAGCCTGAGCAGCTCCCATTGTTAGAAGAGATTACCCTAGTTGAAAGACTATCAGATATAGAGGTGACAGCAGAGGAGATAATGAAACAGTTGACAATACTGGATGCAACTAAAGTCGTTGGACCAGACAAAATATCACCGTGGATACTAAAAGAGGCAGCGCAGGCCCTCAGCGTGCCTCTGGCAAGGATCTTTAATGAGTCACTTGAAACAAGAGAGTTGCTCAGTTGCTGGAAGAATGCAAATGTGGTACCAATTTTCAAGAAAGGGGATAGAGAGGAGGCAGCTAACTACAGACCTGTATCACTGACAAGCATCCCTTGCAAAATACTTGAAAGAATAATAAGGCTAAGTAAGACTTGTTGCACACCTAGAGAACATTAATTTTGTAAACAAACATTAACATGGGGTCAGGGTTGGGAAATCATGCCTAAAAAACTTCTTGAATTCTATGCTAAAATAACGAGAATAAGGCATGACAGAGAAGGATGGGGCAGACTATATATTTGTGGACTGCCAAAACGCCTTTGATACAGTACCGCACATGAGACTGCTATTCAAACTTGAGAGGCAGGCGGGAGTAAGCGGAGAGGCTATAGCATGGGTAAGGAACTAAAAGGAAGAAGTCAGAGAGTAACGGTACGGGGCGAGAAGTTAGACTGGCGAACAGTAACGAGTGGAGTACCTCAAGGATCGGTGCTGCGACCAGTTCTATTTCTAATATACGTTATCGACATGTTTACAGGAGTAGAGTCCTATATGTCGATGTACACGGATGACGCAAAATTAATGAGAAGAGTTGTGTCAGATGAGGATTGTAGGATCCTCCAAGAGGACTTGAACAAGTTGCAGAGATGGTCAGAGAAATGGCTACTGGAGTTCAACACGAGCAAATGTAAAGTTATGGAAATGGGATTATGTGATAGGAGACCAAAGGGACAGTACACAATGAAGGGGAACAGCCTACCTGTGACGACTCGAGAAAGAGACCTGGGAGTGGACGTAACACCTAATCTAACTCCTGAGGCACATGTAAGTAGGATAACAACAGCAGCGTACTCTACACTGGCAAATGTTAGAACATCATTCAGAAATCTAAGTAAGGAGGCATTTAGGGCGCTTTACACTGCCTAAGTGAGGCCAGTCTTAGAGTATGCCACGCCATCATGGAGTCCCCACCTGAAGAAACAGTGACAGTGACAACAACACTGGGAGTGGGACAGTGACAACAACACTGGGAGTGGGACAGTGACTACAACACTGGGAGTGGGACAGTGACTACAACACTGGGAGTGGGACAGTGACTACAACACTGGGAGTGGGACAGTGACTACAACACTGGGAGTGGGACAGTGACTACAACACTGGGAGTGGGACAGCGACTACAACACTGGGAGTGGGACAGTGACTACAACACTGGGAGTGGGACAGTGACTACAACACTGGGAGTGGGACAGTGACTACAACACTGGGAGTGGGACAGTGACTGCAACACTGGGAGTGGGACAGTGACTGCAACACTGGGAGTGTGACAGTGACAGAGCAACATTGATGGTGACGTTGACACAATCATATAAATGATTGTGGCGGTGACATCAACCATGGACAGAGCAACATTGACAGTGACAACGATATTGGCAGAGCAAAATCAACAGTGACAGACCAACATAATACAAATGTCCGTATGAACATCAACAACAACAAGCACCTACAACAATCATGTTTCATATAACCTTGTGAGAGTGTGGTGAAGGCCGTCGACGCCAGACAAGCAGGTTCGAGCCCCGTCCACAACCCACCACAACCATCGCGTCCTCCTGAAAACTGAGAACTGCCAGACAGAAACAGCAACAACAAAAAATAACACGGAGAAACCACATAAACCAAGAAAAATGTCTTAGAAGCGTGTAAGGAAGAGTGGCTGAGAGAGAGAGGAGGGTGAGCCAGGCGGCCCCAGCACCCGCCCCTGTGGTGCCTCACTACTTGATCATGTTACCGCTGCGGTGATCCGGCGCTGGTGACAAGGAGCGGCGCTGCTCGCGGACCATCCCCACCTCCCTCACCCTCGTGCACCTCCCTCACCCTGGTGCACCTCACTCACCCTCCCTCACCCTCGTGCACCTCCCTCACCCTCGTCCACCTCACTCACCCTCCCTCACCCTCGTCCACCTCCCTCACCCTCGTGCACCTCCCTCACCCTCCCCATAAGTCAAGATAACAGTATCAGTATGGGTGATAGTGTCAACTTTAGGCTCCTGGGGCTGGCGTGTAGAAGAGGCAGGTGGACGGAAAATCTGAGGCTCCCCCAAAACATGGGACACGAGATTGACATTGAGGAAAAAACACAGGTTACCAAGCAACCAAACCAGAAGCAACATTATTGAGACAGGCGCCAATATATATCCAAGTACAGCATGCACGGCAAGCACGGCATGCACGGCAAGCACAGCATGCACGGCATGCACAGCATGCACGGCAAGCACATACAATCACGGTCAAAAATTGACAAAGCATCATTTTGACGAATCATTTAGACGTGTACTAATACATATGAAGTACGTCAGACATCAGACAAGACCGTTCAGACAGGTCAAAATACAGGCAAGAAGACAGGTACTAGGTAAACCATATAGACAGTAAGGTAATTTAGACAGACAAAATGCCCTTCAAACAGACGGAGAGACAACAGGACAATCACGCCATCGGACCGAGCAAAACCTGTCACACTCGATTTGTTTCTCCAGGTGTCTGTGTCGGCTGTCGGCGGTTCTCCAGGTGTCTGTGTCGGCGGTCGAAGGTTCTCCAGGTGTCTGTGTCGGCTGTCGGCGGTTCTCCAGGTGTCTGTGTTGGCTGTCGAAGGTTCTCCAGGTGTCTGTGTCGGCTGTCGAAGGTTCTCCAGGTGTCTATGTCGGCTGTCGAAGGTTCTCCAGGTGTCTGTGTCGGCTGTCGGCGGTTCTCCAGGTGTCTGTGTCGGCTGTCGAAGGTTCTCCAGGTGTCTGTGTCGGCGGTCGAAGGTTCTCCAGGTGTCTGTGTCGGCTGTCGAAGGTTCTCCAGGTGTCTGTGTCGGCTGTCGAAGGTTCTCCAGGTGTCTGTGTCGGCTGTCGAAGGTTCTCCAGGTGTCTGTGTCGGCTGTCGGCGGTTCTCCAGGTGTCTGTGTCGGCTGTCGGCGGTTCTCCAGGTGTCTGTGTTGGCTGTCGAAGGTTCTCCAGGTGTCTGTGTCGGCTGTCGAAGGTTCTCCAGGTGTCTGTGTCGGCTGTCGAAGGTTCTCCAAGTGTCTGTGTCGGCTGTCGGCGGTTCTCCAGGTGTCTGTGTCGGCTGTCGGCGGATCTCCAGGTGTCTGTGTCGGCTGTCGGCGGTTCTCCAGGTGTCTGTGTTGGCTGTCGAAGGTTCTCCAGGTGTCTGTGTCGGCTGTCGAAGGTTCTCCAAGTGTCTGTGTCGGCTGTCGAAGCCGTGGCAGCGCCGTCGACAAAACGTCAAGGCCACCTGTCTCGTGGATTATGTGTGATGCTTTATAAACTGTTTACTATACACACGTGGAAATGTTACAGTTTAGGGAAATTAAGTAACCGTGTTTGTGACATTCCAGAAAACAAATTAGATTTCTGGGAGAGCAAGACTTATTTAGGTAAATACTCTCTTGTTTACCTTCTTGTTTACCTTCTTGTTTACCTTCTTAAGAGATATTAAGGCTCCCCAGGTGCCATAATTGTGGAAATTTAGGACTGTTTACTGTCTTGGGGCTGCTGTTGTTGTTGTTGTTGTCCTGGGTGTCATGTTGGTGTCCAGGGGGGGGGGTAAGTTTAGGTTTGTGAGGATATAGGATGGAAGGTTTAGTTGTGTGAGGATATAGGATGGAAGGTTTAGTTGTGTGAGGATATAGGATGGAAGGTTTAGTTGTGTGAGGATATAGGACGGAAGGTTTAGTTGTGTGAGGATATAGGATGGAAGGTTTAGTTGTGTGAGGATATAGGATGGAAGGTTTAGTTGTGTGAGGATATAGGATGGAAGGTTTAGTTGTGTGAGGATATAGGATGGAAGGTTTAGTTGTGTGAGGATATAGGATGGAAGGTTTAGTTGTGTGAGGATATAGGATGGAAGGTTTAGTTGTGTGAGGATATAGGATGGAAGGTTTAGTTGTGTGAGGATATAGGATGGAAGGTTTAGTTGTGTGAGGATATAGGATGGAAGGTTTAGTTGTGTGAGGATATAGGATGGAAGGTTTAGTTGTGAGGATATAGGATGGAAGGTTTAGTTGTGTGAGGATATAGGATGGAAGGTTTAGTTGTGTGAGGATATAGGATGGAAGGTTTAGTTGTGAGGATATAGGATGGAAGGTTTAGTTGTGTGAGGATATAGGATGGAAGGTTTAGTTGTGTGAGGATATAGGATGGAAGGTTTAGTTGTGTGAGGATATAGGATGGAAGGTTTAGTTGTGTGAGGATATAGGATGGAAGGTTTAGGTGTGTGAGGATATAGGATGGAAGGTTTAGTTGTGTGAGGATATAGGATGGAAGGTTTAGGTGTGTGAGGATATACGACGGAAGCTTTAGGAAGCAATACGATGAAAGTAAGACCATAATGGTATTCTTAAGTTGTTGATGGTTTGCTTGAGACTAGTATTAGTAAGTTCATAAAGAAGGGCTTATGTTCTTTCGTAAGCAAAGGTGTTTTTTTTTGGCCTTTATGAAAGATGTGACGATAATCTCTTTCAAGAGAGATTGAGCCTGCTCTTCCCTACATCATTACGTCGTACATACAAGATACTATATAGAAGATACGTCCACCAGTATCACCAAACGTTTTGCCCAGGAAGCAAATCGTACCCTGCACACCCCGACACCTGCTACAGCCGCCATAACAAGCAAACTGCTCATCCTCTGCCTGCCTGTTGCTGATTGGCTGGTGTCTCGTCGCACCTGCACTCAACACCACCACCACAAGTCGTCGTCTGGGCAGCAGCACGCCAGACTCGTCAGAATATCTCAGTGCTCCATGCAGTTGACATCTCTCGCTAGTAGACTAAGCCTTGGCTTTCGTGTACTAAGGGAGGTGGCAGCTTGAAGCCAGTATTCCAGCACCCATTATTATTTTATTTTGCTATCACTGTAAGTTACTTGTCTTAGCGTAACTTTTCATTTGCCAGTGATTATTCATGTTATTTTGTTTGTTGACTTGTCCTACATTTTATGAGATTGCCTTTATTCATGTCTTGTTTTCTAGAGTAATTAAAATTTCATTGTTTATATACTTGTGTTTTGTGTGTCTTCCCATTACCTTACCACAGACGAAAGGACAAACTTTTCTCTTTTTTTTTGTGATGTGACGAGGCCCTGCCCCCAGCTTTTGAAACAGCCGAACACCAACGCTTTACCGTCACTAAGAACATTTCTAGATTTCCTAGAAATAATCAAAACTACACAGACCGAAGGAATTATTGCTTCACTAGACGGCGACTCCCTAGTCACCAACGTGCCAGTCGACACCAGCAGAGACATGATCCTGGACACAGTATACAGAGACGAGACCACCACCAAATTAGACATACCCGAGCCACACTTGAAGAGCCTTCTCCAGGCATGTACAGAGGAAGCTCCTTTCATCAGTCCGATAGGTAACATATATCTACCAAGAGACGGAGTAGCAATGGGCTCCCCCTTAGTAGTGTTATTCTCTAACTTTTACACGAGAACCATCGAAGATAGAGTCATCAGTAGTTATTGTACACTAATTGTATACTGCCGTTATGTAGATGACACATTCGTCATAGTAACAGACCCAGATGAACTATTTGATGTTGACCAAACCACACACACTAGAAAGTGAAGAGACGACGATGTTTCGGTCCGTCCTGGACCATTCTCAAGTCCATTGTGATGAGAGGAAGGAGGCAAAGGAAATTAACAGGCGAGAGAGGTGAGGAGAAGGAAATCTTAGAGGAAGAAACAGCAAGGCAACAGGTACGGAAGTAAGATGTAATAAAGGGAGTAATAATAGGAATAAGAAAGGGATTGTAAGATAAAACAAGGGGAAAGAAAAAGAAAGAAAGATAAAAGGAAGGGTAGGCTTATGTTAGGCCACATTTGTTAGAAATAATCCTTCAACATTTTTTCAGCCACGTTATTGTGACTCCTCATCTGCGACCTAATTGATCTAAAAAGCCATCTAGAGAGAGAGTCAGTACTCTGATTTACACATGAAAATAGTGAAAATAACAGTCTGCCATTCCTGGATGTACTAATAACAAATCAGGAAGCTCTCTAAGCACCAGCATATATACTAAGCCTAACAACATAGGATTATGTCTGAACGGTAAGAGTGAGTGTCCTCAAAGAAACAAAACCAGTGTTCCCAACGCTTATATTCGTCGAGCCCTTACCCACTGCTCTGAATGAAGCAACGTGAGTAGAGAGTGTGAAAGAATAACTCAGGTGTTGGTGAACAATGGATATAGCAACACAAAAATAAACACTACAATAAGAAGACACTTGGACCGATGGTACAATCCTGAACCTAGAACAAAAAACACAATACCTCCAATAAAATTATATTACAAATCAACCATGCACAGTAGACATAGAAAAGAAGAAAGAACAATGAAAGAAATAATCCGCAAAGGAGTAAAAAAGCAGAACTACTAACCAAAACAAAGACGTAATCTTACTCTATAAAACAAAAAAGACTACTGACCTCCTTATTAAAAACAGGCCGAAGCCGACGGAGAACCCTCTACAGCAGTCAAGTGTTGTATACATGTACACTTGCCCCCACGAAGGATGTAACCTTCAATCTAAGTACATAGGTATGACGACCAAGCTCACGAGGCGTTTGACCTGTCATCTTCTATCAGGTGCCCCCCCCCCCCCAAACACATGAGACAAGCCCATGACATCACTCTAACAGGAGAAATGTTGAATAAAAACACGTGTAAACTAGACAAAACCCAAGATGCAAGAAGATTACAAATTCTTGAAGTAATCCACATAAAAATAGAACAAGCCGCCATAAATACCTAAATTACGGAACTATTGACTCTACCCACCATGAGAGTAAGGACAAGACCGAAACATTAAAACGCCCACACTTGCAGTCTCCGTGGTGTAGTGGTAAGACACTCGCCTGGCGTTCCGCGAGCGCTATGTCATGGGTTCGTATCCTGGCCGGGGAGGATTTACTGGGCGCAATTCCTTAACTGTAGCCTCTGTTTAACGCAACAGTAAAATGTGTACTTGGATGAAAAAACGATTCTTCGCGGCAGGGGATCGTATTCCAGGGACCATAGGATTAAGGACTTGCCCGAAACGCTACGCGTACTAGTGGCTGTACAAGAATGTAACAACTCTTCTATATATCTCAAAAACAAAAAAAAAAAAAAAAATAGAAGACACTGCTCAACATGCCACGCCCACTACACCTCATTATTCTTTGTATGTGCTTTGTATCCTTTTTTTTTACCTTATTTTTAACACTTTTATGCCTTACTCTTCACCTATTTGTATTTGTCTGCACCTAACCTCCCTAATGGTATAAATTCAATATTTCCTGTACTGTTGTCCCATCACTTGAGAATGAACCATGTAGGTTCGAAACGTGTAAATTGATAATAAGAGTAATACATTCTATAGTTATTTATTTATTTTTCTTCATCCCCCTCAATCCCATCCCTAATTCTTATCCTGACCCCTCCAAAGTGCTATATAGTCGCTCCAAAGTGCTATATAGTCGCTCCAAAGTGCTATATAGTCGCTCCAAAGTGCTATATAGTCGCTCCAAAGTGCTATATAGTCGCTCCAAAGTGCTATATAGTCGCTCCAAAGTGCTATATAGTCGCTCCAAAGTGCTATATAGTCGCTCCAAAGTGCTATATAGTCGTAATGGCTTGGCACTTTCACCCTGATAGTTCCCTTCCCATTTTCTTCACCTCAAACGAAGATGACTTAGAGTAATCCTCTTCCAGTTACACCAAGATACATGAGCAGTAGTCAGAGGGATAGAAGCCCTAAACAAGAAAATAATCAATACAGAATTTGCAGTCATAAACAATGAAACATGTATAATGAAAACCTGCTGCCAGTATACGCCAATATATATATACGTCAATATATATATATGTTATTGAATATGACCGAAAGGCTAAGATTAATTAATAATTCTAACACGAATCTTCTCAATATTTCTTATGTTTTTCTTCACTGTCGAGGGAAGATGAAAAATTAGCTCTCCAAAGTTCATTTTCACATTTTATTTATATTATAGTGTGACGCCTAGGGATGTGTTTCGCAAGGTACACCTTACATTTTCGAAGACAATTTTACCGTGCTTAACATCGGATTATATTCTCTTTGGGTGAGGTGGTAAAGAACAAGTAGATGAATGGTATAGTATAGGGGAATTATTTGGGTATTAAATGTATGAATGTATAAATGTATCAGGGGGGTATTAATTGGGTATTAAATATATCAACATGCATCAACATAGCAGCTTATGTTGCTCATGTGTGGTGAGTGATGCTGTGTCTGCGGTGGCTCGGGGTCTTCAAATGAGTAGATTGTAATTATGTGTTTGGTGGTTGTTGATTGCTCGTCCAGGCTTCTTAATGAGTAGTGCCTCGCTGATGTCGAGTCTTCTGCTCTCGTTATAATCGACAGGTGTCGATTATTTCAGTGTTGCTTCTCAAGATGTCTCTGGTGATGATCTGGTTGTGAGAAAAGACTATATGTTCCTTGATGGAGCCCTGTTGTTTGCGCATTGTTAATCGCCTGGAGAGAGAGAGAGAGACGCTGTTGTCTTGCCTATATACTGAGATCGTTGGGGCAGATAGTCCCTAAGAGCATGTGAAGGCATAGACGACGTTATTTTCACTTAAGGCGTTTTGTTTGGTGTCTGGAGAGTTTCCCAAAAATATGTTTGCAGACTTCTTGTTTTTGTAGTAAATGGTTAATTGCATCTTGTGATTGGTGTCTGTGGGGATAACATTTCTTTCAGTACTATCTTTCAGGACACTTTCCCCCGTTTTATAAGCCGTCGAAACGAAGTTCGTGTAAAACAATGTAATAGTAGGTACAGGTGTTGTGTTGGTTGTGGTGAGGACGTCATTAAGGCAGGTGAGAGCCGCCACACAACCTCTCATGACCAACCAACACCACACCTGTAACACCTGTAACACCTGTAACACCTGTAACACCTGTAACACCTGTAACACCTGGTGATGTGCTGGAGGCTGACTCCATACACAGTTTCAAGTGTAGATATGATAGAGTCCAATAGGCTCAGGAACCTGTACACCTGTTGATTGACGGTTGAGAGGCGGGACCAAAGAACCAGAGCTCAATCCCCGCAAACACAACTAGGTGAGTACAACTAGGTGAGTACCTGTCACATTGTCTTACACCAACTGCATTTACACGGCTGATAACACGGAGGACACGCCACTCTTAACGTTCAGTGTCCCCAGCTGGTAACGTTCAGTGTCCCCAGCTGGTAATGTTCACTGTCCCCAGCTGGTAACGTTCACTGTCCCCAGCTGGTAACGTTCACTGTCCCCAGCTGGTAACGTTCACTGTCCCCAGCTGGTAACGTTCACTGTCCCCAGCTGGTAACGTTCAGTGTCCCCAGCTGGTAACGTTCAGTGTCCCCAGCTGGTAACGTTCAGTGTCCCCAGCTGGTAACGTTCAGTGTCCCCAGCTTGTAACGTTCAGTGTCCCCAGCTTGTAACGTTCAGTGTCCCCAGCTTGTAACGTTCAGTGTCCCCAGCTGGTAACGTTCAGTGTCCCCAGCTGGTAACGTTCAGTGTCCCCAGCTGGTAACGTTCAGTGTCCCCAGCTGGTAACGTCCAGTGTCCCCAGCTGGTAACGTTCAGTGTCCCCAGCTGGTAACGTCCAGTGTCCCCAGCTGGTAACGTTCAGTGTCCCCCAGCTGGTAACGTCCAGTGTCCCCAGCTTGTAACGTTCAGTGTCCCCAGCTTGTAACGTTCAGTGTCCCCAGCTGGTAACGTTCAGTGTCCCCAGCTGGTAACGTCCAGTGTCCCCAGCTGGTAACGTTCAGTGTCCCCAGCTGGTAACGTTCAGTGTCCCCAGCTGGTAACGTTCAGTGTCCCCAGCTGGTAACGTTCACTGTCCCCAGCTGGTAACGTTCACTGTCCCCAGCTGGTAACGTTCAGTGTCCGCCCCATGACACCCCCCTCCCAACCATGACTCCCCCCTCCCCCTCCCAACCATGACTCCCCCCTCCCCCTTCCTCTCCCCCTCCCAACCATGACTTCCCCCTCCCCCTTCCTCTCCCCCTCCCAACCATGACTTCCCCCTCCCCCTTCCTCTCCCCCTCCCAACCATGACTTCCCCCTCCCCCTTCCTCTCCCCCTCCCAACCATGACTTCCCCCTCCCCCTTCCTCTCCCCCTCCCAACCATGACTTCCCCCTCCCCCTTCCTCTCCCCCTCCCAACCATGACTCCCCCCTCCCCCTTCCTCTCCCCCTCCCAACCATGACTCCCCCCTCCCCCTTCCTCTCCCCCTCCCAACCATGACTCCCCCCCTCCCCCTTCCTCTCCCCCTCCCAACCATGACTCCCCCCTCCCCCTTCCTCTCCCCCTCCCAACCATGACTCCCCCCTCCCCCTTCCTCTCCCCCTCCCAACCATGACTCCCCCCTCCCCCTTCCTCTCCCCCTCCCAACCATGACTCCCCCCTCCCCCTCCCAACCATGACTCCCCCCTCCCCCTTCCTCTCCCCCTCCCAACCATGACTCCCCCCTCCCCCTTCCTCTCCCCCTCCCAACCATGACTCCCCCCTCCCCCTCCCAACCATGAGTGTCAACCGGTTAACTTTCCGTATAAATCTCGATTACCCGGATCATTAACATAAAAAATTCGGACGGTTAGGCAATTTTGTGCGGGGGGGGGGGGGCGGGGGGAGGGGGGAGGGTCATAAGGTCAAGTGTTGCAGAGTGTTGCATAAGGTGGCAGACAATGTTGTCAACACGTGCGCAATATTGTTGTCGCTCTCACACAATGTTGCTGTGTTGAAGGTGAAGGAACGCCGACCCGGTGCTGACACCCGCACCTCTCCTTCACCGTCACTCAAGCACTACTTCACTCAAGCACTACTTCACTCAAGCACTACTTCACTCAAGCACTACTTCACTCAAGCACTACTTCACTCAAGCACTACTTCACTCAAGCACTACTTCACTCAAGCACTACTTCATTCAAGCACTACTTCACTCAAGCACTACTTCATTCAAGCACTACTTCATTCAAGCACTACTTCACTCAAGCACTACTTCATTCAAGCACTACTTCACTCAAGCACTACTTCACTCAAGCACTACTTCACTCAAGCACTACTTCACTCAAGCACTACTTCATTCAAGCACTACTTCACTCAAGCACTACTTCACTCAAGCACTACTTCACTCAAGCACTACTTCATTCAAGCACTACTTCACTCAAGCACTACTTCACTCAAGCACTACTTCACTCAAGCACTACTTCACTCAAGCACTACTTCATTCAAGCACTACTTCACTCAAGCACTACTTCACTCAAGCACTACTTCACTCAAGCACTACTTCACTCTAGCACTACTTCACTCAAGCACTACTTCACTCAAGCACTACTTCACTCAAGCACTACTTCACTCTAGCACTACTTCACTCAAGCACTACTTCACTCAAGCACTACTTCATTCAAGCACTACTTCACTCAAGCACTACTTCACTCAAGCACTACTTCACTCAAGCACTACTTCATTCAAGCACTACTTCACTCAAGCACTACTTCACTCAAGCACTACTTCACTCAAGCACTACTTCATTCAAGCACTACTTCACTCAAGCACTACTTCACTCAAGCACTACTTCATTCAAGCACTACTTCACTCAAGCACTACTTCACTCAAGCACTACTTCATTCAAGCACTACTTCACTCAAGCACTACTTCACTCAAGCACTACTTCACTCAAGCACTACTTCATTCAAGCACTACTTCACTCAAGCACTACTTCACTCAAGCACTACTTCACTCAAGCACTACTTCACTCAAGCACTACTTCACTCAAGCACTACTTCACTCAAGCACTACTTCATTCAAGCACTACTTCACTCAAGCACTACTTCACTCAAGCACTACTTCACTCAAGCACTACTTCATTTAAGCACTACTTCACTCAAGCACTACTTCACTCAAGCACTACTTCACTCAAGCACTACTTCATTCAAGCACTACTTCACTCAAGCACTACTTCACTCAAGCACTACTTCATTCAAGCACTACGTCACTCAAGCACTACTTCACTCAAGCACTACTTCATTCAAGCACTACTTCACTCAAGCACTACTTCACTCAAGCACTACTTCACTCAAGCACTACTTCATTCAAGCACTACTTCACTCAAGCACTACTTCACTCAAGCACTACTTCACTCAAGCACTACTTCATTCAAGCACTACTTCACTCAAGCACTACTTCATTCAAGCACTACTTCACTCAAGCACTACTTCACTCAAGCACTACTTCACTCAAGCAATACTTCACTCAAGCACTACTTCACTCAAGCACTACTTCACTCAAGCACTACTTCATTCAAGCACTACTTCACTCAAGCACTACTTCACTCAAGCACTACTTCACTCAAGCACTACTTCACTCAAGCACTACTTCATTCAAGCACTACTTCACTCAAGCACTACTTCACTCAAGCACTACTTCACTCAAGCACTACTTCATTCAAGCACTACTTCACTCAAGCACTACTTCACTCAAGCACTACTTCACTCAAGCACTACTTCACTCAAGCACTACTTCACTCAAGCACTACTTCACTCAAGCACTACTTCACTCAAGCACTACTTTACTCAAGCACTACTTCACTCAAGCACTACTTCATTCAAGCACTACTTCACTCAAGCACTACTTCACTCAAGCACTACTTCATTCAAGCACTACTTCACTCAAGCACTACTTCACTCAAGCACTACTTCATTCAAGCACTACTTCATTCAAGCACTACTTCATTCAAGCACTACTTCACTCAAGCACTACTTCATTCAAGCACTACTTCATTCAAGCACTACTTCACTCAAGCACTACTTCACTCAAGCACTACTTCACTCAAGTACTACTTCACTCAAGCACTACTTCACTCAAGCACTACTTCATTCAAGCACTACTTCATTCAAGCACTACTTCACTCAAGCACTACTTCACTCAAGCACTACTTCACTCAAGCACTACTTCACTCTAGCACTACTTCATGCAAGCACTACTTCATTCAAGCACTACTTCATTCAAGCACTACTTTACTCAAGCACTACTTCACTCAAGCACTACTTCATTCAAGCACTACTTCATTCAAGCACTACTTCATTCAAGCACTACTTCACTCAAGCACTACTTCATTCAAGCACTACTTCATTCAAGCACTACTTCACTCAAGCACTACTTCATTCAAGCACTACTTCATTCAAGCACTACTTCATTCAAGCACTACTTCACTCAAGCACTACTTCACTCAAGCACTACTTCACTCAAGCACTACTTCACTCAAGCACTACTTCACTCAAGCACTACTTCACTCAAGCACTACTTTACTCAAGCACTACTTCACTCAAGCACTACTTCATTCAAGCACTACTTCACTCAAGCACTACTTCACTCAAGCACTACTTCATTCAAGCACTACTTCACTCAAGCACTACTTCACTCAAGCACTACTTCATTCAAGCACTACTTCATTCAAGCACTACTTCATTCAAGCACTACTTCACTCAAGCACTACTTCATTCAAGCACTACTTCATTCAAGCACTACTTCACTCAAGCACTACTTCACTCAAGCACTACTTCACTCAAGTACTACTTCACTCAAGCACTACTTCACTCAAGCACTACTTCATTCAAGCACTACTTCATTCAAGCACTACTTCACTCAAGCACTACTTCACTCAAGCACTACTTCACTCAAGCACTACTTCACTCAAGCACTACTTCATGCAAGCACTATTTCATTCAAGCACTACTTCATTCAAGCACTACTTTACTCAAGCACTACTTCACTCAAGCACTACTTCATTCAAGCACTACTTCATTCAAGCACTACTTCATTCAAGCACTACTTCACTCAAGCACTACTTCATTCAAGCACTACTTCATTCAAGCACTACTTCATTCAAGCACTACTTCACTCTAGCACTACTTCACTCAAGCACTACTTCATTCAAGCACTAATCGATTAGTGTAATCATGAAAAATGTTAATTGAAAGTTTCCTCTCCTAACCTTTCCGAGTAAGCCAGAGGACTCAAACAGAAAACGGGGAAGTACATCACTTTCGTGAGCCGATTTCATTTAAAATTACGGCCAGTTTTGGCCGACGGGTTGTACTGTTAAAGGGTAATGTTCAGTTGTCAACCCATTTATGTCCAGCTGTCAACTCAGTTATGTCCAGCTGTCAACTCAGTTATGTCCAGCTGTCAACTCAGTTATGTCCAGCTGTCAACCCAGTTATGTCCAGCTGTCAACCCAGTTATGTCCAGCTGTCAACTAGTTATATCTAGTTAGCATTTAAGTATGCGCGATTTTAATGAGTTATGTTCGGTTATTAATTTTCTTATGCAATGCATGAACTAGTTAGGTATCACTAGCTATATTAGATATCAGCTAGCTGTATTAGGTATCGACTAGCTTTGTTTGGTATTAACTTGTTAAGTATCACTACATATGTTAGGTATCAATTAGATATCTTTGGTATCACTCGTTATATTAGGTACCAACTAGTTACGTTAGGTATCAACTAGTTACGTTAGGTACCAACTAGTTAACGTTAGGTATCAACTAGTTACGTTTGGTATCAACTAGTTACGTTAGGTACCAACTAGTTAACGTTAGGTATCAACTAGTTACGTTTGGTATCAACTAGTTAACGTTAGGTATCAACTAGTTACGTTTGGTATCAACTAGTTACGTTAGGTATCAACTAGTTAACGTTAGGTATCAACTAGTTACGTTTGGTATCAACTAGTTACGTTAGGTATCAACTAGTTACGTTAGGTATCAACTAGTTACGTTAGGTACCAACTAGTTACGTTAGGTATCAACTAGTTACGTTAGGTACCAACTAGTTAACGTTAGGTATCAACTAGTTACGTTTGGTATCAACTAGTTACGTTAGGTACCAACTAGTTAACGTTAGGTATCAACTAGTTACGTTTAGTATCAACTAGTTACGTTAGGTATGAACTAGTTACGTTAGGTATCAACTAGTTACGTTAGGTACCAACTAGTTACGTTAGGTATCAACTAGTTACGTTAGGTATCAACTAGTTACGTTAGGTATCAACTAGTTACGTTAGGTACCAACTAGTTACGTTAGGTATCAACTAGTTACGTTAGGTATCAACTAGTTACGTTAGGTATCAACTAGTTACGTTAGGTATCAACTAGTTACGTTAGGTACCAACTAGTAACGTTAGGTACCAACTAGTTACGTTAGGTACCAACTAGTAACGTTAGGTACCAACTAGTTACGTTAGGTACCAACTAGTAACGTTAGGTACCAACTAGTTACGTTAGGTACCAACTAGATATGTTCATGCATCAGCAAAATGTGTCGAGTTATCAAGCAACAATTGACGTGGTACATATTAAGAATAACCTTTCATTTAAATTAGGTAATAATTATTGCGTTATAAATGATTACATTATTTAGATTTAAATAATAGATTAGAAATAAGCGAAAGCACTACATATCAACCACTCATCCAGGTATTATCGTCTTGGATGAGTCCTCATCCTCGGTGTTATCACCAGATAACACCGAGGTGCTTCCTCCAAGACCAAAACACTGTACCACACCTCTACCACAACACCCCACCCCCCACCACAAGCCGACCAATGACCATTCAGGGTAAGATTACTCAACCAACCGACCAATGACCATTCAGGGTAAGATTACTCAACCAACCGACCAATGACCATTCAGGGTAAGATTACTCAACCAGCCGACCAATGGCCATTCAGGGTAAGATTACTCAACCAACCGACCAATGGCCATTCAGGGTAAGATTACTCAACCAACCGACCAATGGCCATTCAGGGTAAGATTACTCAACCAGCCGACCAATGGCCATTCAGGGTAAGATTACTCAACCAACCGACCAATGGCCATTCAGGGTAAGATTACTCAACCAACCGACCAATGGCCATTCAGGGTAAGATTACTCAACCAGCCGACCAATGACCATTCAGGGTAAGATTACTCAACCAACCGACCAATGACCATTCAGGGTAAGATTACTCAACCAGCCGACCAATGGCCATTCAGGGTAAGATTACTCAACCAACCGACCAATGGCCATTCAGGGTAAGATTACTCAACCAGCCGACCAATGGCCATTCAGGGTAAGATTACTCAACCAACCGACCAATGGCCATTCAGGGTAAGATTACTCAACCAGCCGACCAATGGCCATTCAGGGTAAGATTACTCAACCAACCGACCAATGGCCATTCAGGGTAAGATTACTCAATTTAGGCGACACACACAAACACCTCACCTCACCTCTCCCTGCATGTAATATATACTATCACCGCTATCTCTTTGTATCTCTATAACCTCACGGGCTCACCATAGTCCGTGCTACACGGACATTTCCTTCAGAGTAGCTGAATCTAAAACAACAAACAACTCTTTGTATTAACGTTTCCTCTGCCTCCGAATATGTTCACAAGTGCTTCAGTGAAACGCTTCCTTTAGCGACATATGGTAAGTAAGGTTCATTAATATTAATAATTAACTTTAGGGATTTAACTTTCAATTTTACTAGAAAGAAAATTAGAATTATAGAGGAAAATTAACGCTACAGTCATTATCTAACCCTTTGGGTCATATTAACACACACACACACACACACACACACACACACACACACACACACACACACACACACACACACACACACACACACACACACACACACACACACAGATTAAGTGTGTGTGTGTTAATATGACCCAAAGGGTTAGATAATGACTGTAGCGTTAATTTTCCTCTATAATTCTTATTTTCTTCTTCTACCTATAAATTCTTCAAGAGACCGAGAGAGAGAAAGACCTGGGGGTTGATATCACGCCAGACCTGTCCCCTGGTGCTCATATCAAGAGGATAACAGCAGCAGCATATGCCAGGTTGGCTAACATAAGAACGACCTTTAGAAACTTGTGTAAGGAATCTTTCAGACCATTATATACCACATATGTCAGACCAATCCTGGAGTATACGGCACCAGCATGGAGTCCATATCTAGTCAAGCATAAGACTAAAATGGAAAAGGTTCAAAGGTTTGCCACCAGACTAGTACCCGAGCTGAGAGGTATGAGCTACGAGGAGAGACTACGGGAATTAAACCTCACTTCGTTGGAAGATAGAAGAGTTAGGGGGGACATGATCACCACATTCAAGATCCTCAAGGGAATTGACAGGGTTGATGAAGACAGGCTGTTTAACACAAGGGGCACACGCACTAGGGGACATAGGTGGAAACTGAGTGCCCAAATGAGCCACAGAGATATTAGAAAGAACTTTTTTAGTGTCAGAGTGGTTGACAAATGGAATGCATTAGGAAGTGTTGTGGTGGAGGCTGACTCCATACACAGTTTCAAGTGTATGGGACACTGACATCAGAAGGAAAACTAATTGTGGTCCTGGTAATTTACAACAATCCCCCCCTCCCCCCCCCCCCCTCCACCAAACAACAGAGACCCAGGCAGCAATATGATGACAACAACAAAGCATGCATAGAGCCATTGCAGAGAGCAGCAACAGCGGCACACAGAATGACAGCTAAACTTCTAGTCATGGGGACCTAAATCATGGAGAGATTGACTGGGACCCGAGAAATCCTCATGGTGAGGAAAACACGTGAAGAACGAAATTAGTGGAAGTTGTAGAAAGAAACTTCTTAACCCAAAATGTGAAGGAGGACACAAGAGCAAGGGGAGGAGATACACCAAGTCTACTGGAGTTGATCTTCACCCAGAATGAGGAAGACATTGAGAACTAAGAGCATGAAACACCACCAGGAGCAAGTGACCAGTGTGTCGTGGTGTTACACTACATGATGGACCTCACAACAGTGACCATAACACCAGGAGCAAGTGACCAGTGTGTCGTGGTGTTACACTACATGATGGACCTCACAACAGTGACCATAACACCAGGAGCAAGTGACCAGTGTGTCGTGGTGTTACACTACATGATGGACCTCACAACAGTGACCATAACACCAGGAGCAAGTGACCATTGTGTCCTGGTGTTACACTACATGATGGACCTCACAAGAGTGCCCATAACACCAGGAGTCAGGGAAGGGAGAGCAGACCATAAAGAGGAGACCACATGAAAGTAAGAGAGTATCTGGAAAGTGTGCAATGGGAGGAGGAGCTGAGAGTGAAGATGGTCTAGGAAATGATGGACCAAGTAAAACTGAGGTTCATAGAGGCAGAAGAGAGAGTCATACACCATTAAGGGTAAAGAGTAGATGAACATATAACAACCTGTGGTTCAATAGACAGTGCCAGGAAGCAAGAGCAAGAAGCAGGAGGAAGTGAAGGAACTACAGAAGACAAAGGTCAGAGGTAAACTGGCATAGATGCCACGGGGCCAGGAATGACTACATAAACGTAAGAAGATTGGCAGAAAGAAACTATGAAAATGATGTTGTCTCCAAAGAGACAACCGAAACTCCTACATAGCCACACAAGAAGGGAAATGACAGTGAATGACCAAATGACCAGGTTACGAAAAAAGGAGGCAAGTATACAGAAAATGATAAAGAAATCTGTGAGGAGCTCAATGCCAGCTTCCATAGTGTTCACTACTGAGCCTGAACAGCTCTCAGAGCTAGATGAGGCAGCAGCCGCTGATGAACTAAAGGGAACTATCAGGGGAGAAAGCGCCAAGCCATCACGACTATATAGCACTGGGAAGGGGTCAGGATAAGGATTTGGAATGGGACGGAGGAAGGAATGGTGCCCAACCACTTGGATGGTCGGGGGTTGAACGCCGACCTGCATAAAGCGAGACCGTCGCTCTACCGTCCAGCCCAACTGGTTGGACCAGCCCCTGATGAGAAACTTCTAAATATTGAGGATAACAGCAGAGAAGGTAAGATTACAGCTATCATCACTGGATGTAACTAAAGCTACTGGGCCAGATAGAGTATCACCATAGATGTTAAAAGAAGCAGCACAGGCCCTCAGCATACCTCTAGTGCTAACCTATAATGAGTCACTTACACAGGGGAAATTGTCCAGCTGCTGGAAGAAGACAAATGTGGTGACCATCTACAAGAAAGGAGATAGAGAAGAGTCACTTAACTACAGACCAGTGTCACTCACAAGCTGTCACTCACAAGCTGTCACTCACAAGCTGTCACTCACAAGCTGTCACTCACAAGCTGTCACTCACAAGCTGTCACTCACAAGCAGCCCTTGCATAGTACTTGTAAGAATTACAAGGTGAAGACTAGTTGCACGCCTATCTTAAGGAGATTTACTTGAGATGATTTCGGGGCTTAGCGTCCCCGCGGCCCGGTCCTCGACCAGGCCTCCTTTTTATTACACACCTTCAGGACGGTTAAACGGGCTATCTAACTCCCAGTACCTAGGAGTTAGACAGCCCGTAGCAGCTGTCTAACTCCCTGGTACCTGTTACTGCTAGGTAACAGTGGCATCAGGGTGAAAGAAACTCTGCCCATTTGTTTCCGCCTCCACCGGTGATCGAACCTGGAACCTCAGGACTACGAATCCAAAGCGCTGTCCCCTGTCAGACACCCGGAGAAAGTGTAAGTAAGCAACAACACCACTTTAGAGCAGGGAGATCCTGCCTCACGAACCTCCTGGAGTTTTATGATAAGTTAACGACAATAAGGCAAGACAGAGAAGGCTGGGCAGATTGCATATTTCTGGACTGTAAAAAAGCCTTTGATACAACTACTAAACTTTGATTTTTAGTTGACAACTTTGATACAACTACTAAACAACTTAGATAAAACTAACGTATACTATACCACACTATAGGAGGTTACTATACAAAGTTGAGTGGCAGGCGGGAGTAGGCGGCAACGCATTAACATGGGTAAGGAATTACCTAACGGACAGGTGTCAGAGAGTGACAGTGAGGGGCGAGGAGTCGGACTGGCGGGCCTAACAAGCGGGGTGCCTCAAGGGTCGGTCCTGGGTTCCATACCATTCCTCATGTATGTAAATGACTTGACTGCAGGAGTTGAGTTTTTTATGTCAACGTTTGCAGCTGATGCAAAACTAATGAGGAGGCTTGATACAGATGAGGATTGTAGGATTCACCAGGA
>NC_091212.1:19253433-19380933 GCF_040958095.1 Procambarus clarkii | reverse complement strand
CTAACCTATAAAGATAGGTTAGGTTAGGTAGGGTTGGTTAGGTTCGGTCATATATCTACGTTAATTTTACCTTCAATAAAAAAAAATTGACCTCATACATAATGAAATGGGTAGCTTTATCATTTCATAAGAAAAAAATTAAAGAAAATATATTAATTCAGGAAAACTTGGCTTATTAGGCAAATCGAGCCATGCATAGTAGGCTGAGAAGTGCGTTCTGGCTACTAGGTACGACATTTTTAGTTACAAAAATACTGTTGGTAAACTATTAATTAGAAAAGCCCTCGTAGTGATAATTGTGTCATTTATAAAATACCTCGTAAAAAACTGCAATAGGTTCTATGTTGGGGAAACATCTAAAGATTTGAAATGTAGAATTTCGCAACATAAATACTCTGTAAGACATGGCCAATTGTCTAATGCTTTGTTTGTTCATTTGTCAGAAAATTCTCACTAAATTGATTGGATGATGGCTTCCTCAATAACGAATTGTAAAATTACTTTCAATAGGAATATAATTGATTCTGCTCTAGTACAGATTACAAAATAATGTAATTTGAACATTAACTGTGGTTTATATAACTTAGATCCATCTTTGGGGAGCCGGTCGGCCGAGCGGACAGCACGCGGGACTTGTGATCCTGTGGTCCTGGGTTCGATCCCAGGCGCCGGCGAGAAACAATGGGCAGAGTTTCTTTCACCCTATACCCCTGTTACCTAGCAGTAAAATAGGTACCTGGGTGTTAGTCAGCTGTCACGGGCTGCTTCCTGGGGGTGGAGGCCTGGTCGCGGACCGGGCCGCGGGGACACTAAAAGCCCCGAAATCATCTCAAGATTGATCGATCAATTAGAGGGCGATTTGAGTATGATCATTGATAGACATTTGTCTCACTAATTCATTGTTAATATTTACTATTTTATGCTATTATTATCCATGTGTGGGCCTATTGATGCAAGATCTTATTATATGGGGCCCATAACCAATAGTGGGTAAAAATGGGAGTTGCCTCAAATGGGCCAATAGGCCTTCTGCAGTTACTAAGCGGCTCTTATTTATATCCATCTAATTCCCATTTATTTTTAATTGTACCTCACTTCACTTCACCTCTCTCTCCTACCTATATATTTGTGCAATACTTGACTTATATATCATTCCTTCTGAAGATGTATTAATATACGAAAGTAATTAAGGAAATTCCTGTTTCAATTCTCCTCCGTGGTCTGACACTGTCACATTTTTCATCACGCGTTAATTTTCGAGATTTACACACACACACACACACACACACACACACACACACACACACACACACACACACACACACACATATATATATATATATATATATATATATATATATATATATATATATATATATATATATATATATATATATATATATATATATATATATATATATATATTATTAAATATGACCGAAAAAGTAAGATTAATAATTCTAACACGAATTTTCTCAATCTTTCGTACATTTCTTTTCACTGTTGGAGGTAATTCAAAAATCAATTCTCCAAAATTCATTTTTATTTCTAGTTTTTTTGTTACTAGAAATAAAAATGAATTTTGGAGAATTGATACAGGAAAGACTGCTACCAAAATATATATATATATATATATATATATATATATATATATATATATATATATATATATATATATATACCATTTTCTAGTACAATAATTTTTGCCTTAGGTTGAGTATTCGTCAAAACGCGACGTAGATGGTATGCCAGTAAACCCCTGGAAGAATGGCCAACAGTTGGTATGGGACTCCACGTCCCATACCAACACCATACCAGGTGTATCAACCCTGGCTAACGCCTACATTGTCCAACAAATGGCAACTAAAGTTCAACCCGAATAAATGTTAGATAAGGTAACTAGGCGGTGGAAACAGGAGGCCAGACACAGGATACAGAATAGCAGATGAAGTCCTTAATGAAACGGACAGAGAGAAAGATCTAGGAGTTGATATCACACCAAACCTGTCTCCTGAAGCCCACATAAAGAGAATAACGTCTGCGGCATATGCGAGGCTGGCTAACATCAGAACAGCCTTCAGGAACCTGTGTAAGGAATCATTCAGAATCTTGTACAACACATATGTAAGACCAATCCTGAAGTATGCGGCCCCAGCATGGAGCCCGTACCTTGTCAAACACAAGACGAAGCTGGAAAAACTTCATAGATATGCCACTAGGCTAGTCCCAGAACTAAGAGGCATGAGATACGAGGAAAGGCTGTATGAAATGTATCTTACGACACTGGAAGACAGAAGAGTAGGGAGAGACATGATCACTGCCCACAAAATTCTCAAAAGAATTGACAGGGTAGATAAGAATAAACAGTTTAATACGAGTGGTACGCGAACAATGGGACACAGGTCAATAATGTGAACCCAAATGGCCCATAGTCCCTATGGCTCTATGTTAGAAAGAACTTTTTCAGTGTCAGAGTAGTTAACAGATGGAATGCATTAGGCAGTGATGTGGTGGCAGCAGACTCCATACACAGTTTCACATCTTGATATGATAGAGCCCTGTAGGCTCAGGAATCTGAACACCAGTTGAATGACAGTTGAGAGGCGGGACGAAAGAGCCAGAACTCAACCCCCGCAAGCACAACTAGGTGAGTACAACTAGGTGAGTAGATTGAATTCACTGTTGCACAACCAGGTGGCGCTGTCACCCACAGGGAAGCAGCCAAATCCCGTAAGTAGAGAGAACTGGATCACCACTACAATTTTGTCCCAATTGCTTCTGAGACACTCGGCTCCTGGGGTAAGAGTGCCACCAGTTTTGTGAAGGAACTGGGTTCTAGACTAATTGAAACAACAAGACACCCTAGAGCTTCCAGCTTCCTTTTCCAGCGTCTCAGCGTGGTGATACAGAAGGAAAATTCACACTGCATTCAGGGTTCCTGCCCGCCATCTGAGGAGCTGGAGGAACTCGACAACTTATGATAATCATCTTTATACCTTATATGTAACTCCTTTTTTGTAACAAAGTTTAAATAAAACAGATATATATATATATATATATATATATATATATATATATATATATATATATATATATATATATATATATATATATATATATGTCGTACCTAATAGCCAGAACGCACTTCTCAGCCTACTATTCAAAGCCCGATTTGCCTAATAAGCCAAGTTTTCATGAATTAATGTTTTTTCGTCTACCTAACCTACCTAACCTAACCTAACCTAGCTTTTTTTGGCTACCTAACCTAACCTTACCTATAAATATAGGTTAGGTTAGGTTAGGTAGGGTTGGTTAGGTTCGGTCATATATCTACGTTAATTTTAACTCCAATAAAAAAAAATTGACCTCATACAGAGAAAAGGGTTGCTTTATCATTTCATAAGAAAAAAATTATAGTAAATATATTAATTCAGGAAAACTTGGCTTATTAGGCAAATCGGGCCTTGAATAGTAGGCTGAGAAGGGAGTTCTGGCTACTAGGTACGACATATATATATATATATATATATATATATATATATATATATATATATATATGCACATATAGAGAGAGAAACAGAGAGGCAGGAACACAATACGTGTGTGTGTGGTGGTTGAGCCCTGGAGACATTTAGTACCACTAATCAGGCTGTTTATATCTATCTCAGGCAATACTCCGTGGACGGACTGATAACATGAAATAATTGCGACCCACAGTCAGGTGGTTAACATATGTGCTGGGGATATGTGAGTGACACCAGCCTGGCCCACCACCTCACTACTCCTACACCTCTCACATAACACACAAAATCCCGTCTTCAAACGGCAAGGACAGAACCTCCTCGCTGACACCATTCTTGACAGGACAGAACCTCCTCGCTGACACCATTCTTGACAGGACAGAACCTCCTCGCTGACACCATTCTTGACAGGACAGAACCTCCTCGTTGACACCATTCTTGACAGGACAGAACCTCCTCGCTGACACCATTCTTGACAGGACAGAACCTGCTCGCTGACACCATTCTTAACAGGACAGAACCTGCTCGCTGACACCATTCTTGACAGGACAGAACCTGCTCGCTGACACCATTCTTGACAGGACAGAACCTGCTCGCTGACACCATTCTTAACAGGACAGAACCTGCTCGCTGACACCATTCTTGACAGGACAGAACCTGCTCGCTGACACCATTCTTAACAGGACAGAACCTGCTCGCTGACACCATTCTTGACAGGACAGAACCTGCTCGCTGACACCATTCTTGACAGGACAGAACCTGCTCGCTGACACCATTCTTGACAGGACAGAACCTGCTCGCTGACACCATTCTTGACAGTGTTGACGGCGCCCCACCTACTGGTCGGGGGCTATTATAGAGAACAGCACAATATTGTTTGTAATAACCAGGACACTTGACACTCTTGACCTGACCTTAAGATAGTCACTGACCGGAGTTGTTGTCTTAGATGTAGTTACTATGAACGAAGTGTCCATCTAGCACGGGCTTATAGTGAGCCCGTAAACAGTGATGTAAAGTGTCTGACCTTAAATATCACCAGTAACGTTATCCACCTGACCTTAAATATCACCAGTAACGTTATCCACCTGACCTTAAATATCACCAGTAACGTTATCCACCTGACCTTAAATATCACCAGTAACGTTATCCACCTGACCTGAAATATCGTCAGTAACGTTATCCACCTGACCTTAAATATCACCAGTAACGTTATCCACCTGACCTTAAATATCACCAGTAACGTTATCCACCTGACCTTAAATATCACCAGTAACGTTATCCACCTGACCTTAAATATCACCAGTAACGTTATCCACCTGACCTTAAATATCACCAGTAACGTTATCCACCTGACCTTAAATATCACCAGTAACGTTATCCACCTGACCTTAAATATCACCAGTAACGTTATCCACCTGACCTTAAATATCACCAGTAACGTTATCCACCTGACCTTAAATATCACCAGTAACGTTATCCACCTGACCTTAAATATCACCAGTAACGTTATCCACCTGACCTTAAATATCACCAGTAACGTTATCCACCTGACCTTAAATATCACCAGTAACGTTATCCACCTGACCTGAAATATCGGCAGCCATTCAGATGGTGAAGGGGCCGCCTGGGACCAGTGGACCTTGGGGTGCCTCGCCTCCATACACCGACAGTTCTCACTACAAATGTTGTGAGAAGGTCGGCTGTGTGTGTGTGTGTGTGTGTGTGTGTGTGTGTGTGTGTGTGTGTGTGTGTGTGTGTGTGTGTGTGTATGTGTGTGTGTGTGTGTGTGTGTGTGTGTGTGTGTGTGTGTGTGTGTGTGTGTGTGTGTGTGTGTATGTGTGTGTGTGTGTGTGTGTGTGTGTGTGTGTGTGTGTGTGTGTGTGTGTGTGTGTGTGTGTGTGTGTGTATGTGTGTGTGTGTGTGTGTGTGTGTGTGTGTGTGTGTGTGTGTGTGTGTGTGTGTGTGTGTGTGTGTGTGTGTGTGTGTGTGTGTGTGTGTGTGTGTGTGTGTGTGCGTGTGTGTGTGTGTGAGCGTGGCGGCCAGGGGAGGGCGGCCCGCGCTGGGGAGAGGCGCAGCGCACCGGAGGTCTCCTTATGACTTGTGGAGCCTTGATTGGTATTCGGGCGCGGGCCGTATGTATAGATCATGTCTCCCCTCAACCAGCAGTGTCCTGTACACGCTCCTGCTCTCATTCACCCCACCCGCACACACCCACCCACACCCTCGCCCGCACACACCCACCCACACCCTCGCCCGCACACACCCACCCACACCCTCGCCCGCACACACCCACCCACACCCTCGCCCGCACACACCCACCCACACCCTCGCCCGCACACACCCACCCACACCCTCGCCCGCACACACCCACCCACACCCTCGCCCGCACACACCCACCCACACCCTCGCCCGCACACACCCACCCACACCCTCGCCCGCACACACCCACACACACACTCGCCCGCACACACACTCACCACAACGCACCAAGAGGCCCGGGTAACTGCGTATGATCGACGGGATGGAGCGTCCCCCCCCCCCCCCCGCCGAGGACAGACGACACGTCAGCAACAATCAACAATCACAGCTCTTCCCCCACAATCACCAATATTCATCACTCATAATTATGAACCAGAAACCGCAGGTAAAACGCGAAAACCAACTCCGCCAATTTCCGTGATTTGGAGCGGATTGTCCGGTGGTGGAGGCCTGGAGGACACTGTATGATCCACGCCGGTGGTGGAGGCCTGGAGGACACTGTATGATCCACGCCGGTGGTGGAGGCCTGGAGGACACTGTATGATCCACGCCGGTGGTGGAGGCCTGGAGGACACTGTATGATCCACGCTGGTGGTGGAGGCCAGGAGAACACTGTATGATCCACGCCGGTGGTGGAGGCCAGGAGAACACTGTATGATCCACGCCGGTGGTGGAGGCCAGGAGAACACTGTATGATCCACGCCGGTGGTGGAGGCCAGGAGAACACTGTATGATCCACGCCGGTGGTGGAGGCCAGGAGAACACTGTATGATCCACGCCGGTGGTGGAGGCCAGGAGAACACTGTATGATCCACGCCGGTGGTGGAGGCCAGGAGAACACTGTATGATCCACGCCGGTGGTGGAGGCCTGGAGAACACTGTATGATCCACGCCGGTGGTGGAGGCCAGGAGAACACTGTATGATCCACGCCGGTGGTGGAGGCCTGGAGAACACTGTATGATCCACGCCGGTGGTGGAGGCCAGGAGAACACTGTATGATCCACGCCGGTGGTGGAGGCCAGGAGAACACTGTATGATCCACGCCGGTGGTGGAGGCCAGGAGAACACTGTATGATCCACGCCGGTGGTGGAGGCCTGGAGAACACTGTATGATCCACGCCGGTGGTGGAGGCCAGGAGAACACTGTATGATCCACGCCGGTGGTGGAGGCCAGGAGAACACTGTATGATCCACGCCGGTGGTGGAGGCCTGGAGAACACTGTATGATCCACGCCGGTGGTGGAGGCCTGGAGAACACTGTATGATCCACGCCGGTGGTGGAGGCCAGGAGAACACTGTATGATCCACGCCGGTGGTGGAGGCCAGGAGAACACTGTATGATCCACGCCGGTGGTGGAGGCCTGGAGAACACTGTATGATCCACGCCGGTGGTGGAGGCCTGGAGAACACTGTATGATCCACGCCGGTGGTGGAGGCCTGGAGAACACTGTATGATCCACGCCGGTGGTGGAGGCCTGGAGAACACTGTATGATCCACGCCGGTGGTGGAGGCCTGGAGAACACTGTATGATCCACGCCGGTGGTGGAGGCCTGGAGAACACTGTATGATCCACGCCGGTGGTGGAGGCCTGGAGAACACTGTATGATCCACGCCGGTGGTGGAGGCCTGGAGAACACTGTATGATCCACGCCGGTGGTGGAGGCCTGGAGAACACTGTATGATCCACGCCGGTGGTGGAGGCCTGGAGAACACTGTATGATCCACGCCGGTGGTGGAGGCCTGGAGAACACTGTATGATCCACGCCGGTGGTGGAGGCCTGGAGAACACTGTATGATCCACGCCGGTGGTGGAGGCCTGGAGAACACTGTATGATCCACGCCGGTGGTGGAGGCCTGGAGAACACTGTATGATCCACGCCGGTGGTGGAGGCCTGGAGAACACTGTATGATCCACGCCGGTGGTGGAGGCCTGGAGAACACTGTATGATCCACGCCGGTGGTGGAGGCCTGGAGAACACTGTATGATCCACGCCGGTGGTGGAGGCCTGGAGAACACTGTATGATCCACGCCGGTGGTGGAGGCCTGGAGAACACTGTATGATCCACGCCGGTGGTGGAGGCCTGGAGAACACTGTATGATCCACGCCGGTGGTGGAGGCCTGGAGAACACTGTATGATCCACGCCGGTGGTGGAGGCCTGGAGAACACTGCATGATCCACGCCGGTGGTGGAGGCCAGGAGAACACTGTATGATCCACGCCGGTGGTGGAGGCCTGGAGAACACTGTATGATCCACGCCGGTGGTGGAGGCCAGAAGAACACTGTATGATCCACGCCGGTGGTGGAGGCCAGGAGAACACTGTATGATCCACGCCGGTGGTGGAGGCCAGGAGAACACTGTATGATCCACGCTGGTGCTGGAGGCCAGGAGAACACTGTATGATCCACGCTGGTGGTGGAGGCCAGGAGAACACTGCATGATCCACGCTGGTGGTGGAGGCCAGGAAAACACTATATGATCCACGCTGGTGGTGGAGGCCAGGAGAACACTAAGATCCACGCCGGTGGTGGAGGCCAGGAGAACACTAAGATCCACGCCGGTGGTGGAGGCCAGGAGAACACTGCATGATCCACGCCGGTGGTGGAGGCCAGGAGAACACTGCATGATCCACGCCGGTGGTGGAGGCCAGGAGAACACTGTATGATCCACGCCGGTGGTGGAGGCCAGGAGAACACTGTATGATCCACGCTGGTGGTGGAGGCCAGGAGAACACTGTATGATCCACGCCGGTGGTGGAGGCCAGGAGAACACTGCATGATCCACGCTGGTGGTGGAGGCCAGGAGAACACTGTATGATCCACGCTGGTGGTGGAGGCCAGGAGAACACTGCATGATCCACGCTGGTGGTGGAGGCCAGGAGAACACTATATGATCCACGCTGGTGGTGGAGGCCAGGAGAACACTAAGATCCACGCCGGTGGTGGAGGCCAGGAGAACACTAAGATCCACGCCGGTGGTGGAGGCCTGGAAAACAACACTGTATGATCCACGCCGGTGGTGAAGGGCTGGAGAACACTGCATGATCCACGCCGGTGGTGGAGGCCAGGAGAACACTGTATGATCCACGCCGGTGGTGGAGGCCAGGAGAACACAGTATGATCCACGCCGGTGGTGGAGGCCAGGAGAACACTGTATGATCCACGCCGGTGGTGGAGGCCTGGAGAACACTGTATGATCCACGCCGGTGGTGGAGGCCTGGAGAACACTGTATGATCCACGCCGGTGGTGGAGGCCAGGAGAACACTGTATGATCCACGCCGGTGGTGGAGGCCAGGAGAACACTGTATGATCCACGCCGGTGGTGGAGGCCAGGAGAACACTGCATGATCCACGCCGGTGGTGGAGGCCAGGAGAACACTGTATGATCCACGCCGGTGGTGGAGGCCTGGAGAACACTGTATGATCCACGCCGGTGGTGGAGGCCAGGAGAACACTGTATGATCCACGCCGGTGGTGGAGGCCAGGAGAACACTGTATGATCCACGCCGGTGGTGGAGGCCAGGAGAACACTGCATGATCCACGCCGGTGGTGGAGGCCAGGAGAACACTGTATGATCCACGCCGGTGGTGGAGGCCAGGAGAACACTGTATGATCCACGCCGGTGGTGGAGGCCAGGAGAACACTGTATGATCCACGCCGGTGGTGGAGGCCAGGAGAACACTGTATGATCCACGCCGGTGGTGGAGGCCAGGAGAACACTGTATGATCCACGCCGGTGGTGGAGGCCAGGAGAACACTGTATGATCCACGCCGGTGGTGGAGGCCAGGAGAACACTGCATGATCCACGCCGGTGGTGGAGGCCTGGAGAACACTGTATGATCCACGCCGGTGGTGGAGGCCTGGAGAACACTGTATGATCCACGCCGGTGGTGGAGGCCTGGAGAACACTGTATGATCCACGCCGGTGGTGGAGGCCAGGAGAACACTGCATGATCCACGCCGGTGGTGGAGGCCAGGAGAACACTGTATGATCCACGCTGGTGGTGGAGGCAGCTGGACTTACAGTAGTGCAGCAGGCAGCTGGACTTACAGTAGTGCACCAGGCAGCTGGACTTACAGTAGTGCAGCAGGCAGCTGGACTTACAGTAGTGCACCAGGCAGCTGGACTTACAGTAGTGCAGCAGGCAGCTGGACTTACAGTAGTGCACCAGGCAGCTGGACTTACAGTAGTGCAGCAGGCAGCTGGACTTACAGTAGTGCACCAGGCAGCTGGACTTACAGTAGTGCACCAGGCAGCTGGACTTACAGTAGTGCAGCAGGCAGCTGGACTTACAGTAGTGCACCAGGCAGCTGGACTTACAGTAGTGCACCAGGCAGCTGGACTTACAGTAGTGCACCAGGCAGCTGGACTTACAGTAGTGCACCAGGCAGCTGGACTTACAGTAGTGCACCAGGCAGCTGGACTTACAGTAGTGCACCAGGCAGCTGGACTTACAGTAGTGCACCAGGCAGCTGGACTTACAGTAGTGCACCAGGCAGCTGGACTTACAGTAGTGCACCAGGCAGCTGGACTTACAGTAGTGCACCAGGCAGCTGGACTTACAGTAGTGCACCAGGCAGCTGGAAGTCACCAAAACATCGGGTTAATGTTACTATGTGGCGGCAACGGACCAATTATTATGGACAATTCCCTTAGACTTTACCACGTGGCTCGCTGCTTACGATCTGGTTGAAGTCTCCAAGTGATACCGCTATTTAGACCAGCTCTCACCTCTCACTTCCCAGGCTTCATTAGGCATTCACCCTCTCTTGTTCAACACGGTTGTCTTTAATTACTGAACACTCAGTTGCCATGGTAAATGCTGCTACTTTGATGAGCATTAAGGAGGCTTCAAGTGTGAGAGTTTATGAAGACAGTATTGGAGTGTAGTGAGCCATGTGGTGGGTGTGGTGAGGGGCGGACGGTCACCGCCACACCTCACCTGGGTATCTACACACCTGCCTACACCCTCCCTACCACCTGTTTATGTAATCAAACTGAAAACATCGTCTTAGGAGCTGGATTTTATCACGAAAGCTTAAAGCGGACTTATCTGTGTGAGTGATCTGCGACTTATGTGGACACGTTGGCGAGATGCCTAAAGGAGTTGACGAAGGTGGAGGCTAGTGAGGGAGAGGGAGAGGGAGGAGGTGAGGGAGAGGGAGAGGGAGAGGGTGAGGGAGAGGGAGAGGGTGAGGGAGAGGGTGAGGGAGAGGGAGAGGGAGAGGGTGAGGGAGAGGGTGAGGGAGAGGGAGAGGGTGAGGGAGAGGGAGAGGGAGAGGGTGAGGGAGAGGGAGACGGAGAGGGTGAGGGAGAGGGAGAGGGTGAGGGAGAGGGAGAGGGAGAGGGTGAGGGAGAGGGAGAGGGTGAGGGAGAGGGAGAGGGTGAGGGAGAGGGAGAGGGTGAGGGAGAGGGAGTGGGGGGAGGTGTAAACACAGGAGAGGGAGGAAGACAAGTAGTGAAGGCATTAGTGAGGGAGAGATAGGGGGAAGAGAGTCAGGTGTAGAGGCGTGCAAGGTCATAGCCACATAGAGCGTGCCAGCGGCTCTTATAGAGCACATGTCAACACCGCACTCTATCAACACAGCCAGCCACCTTCATAATCATGATCCACATTACAGAAATACTGTAACAAAGGTGCATTTCAACATATAAATGACTACAGCATTGGCCTGCCCGCCAACCTGCAGCATGCGTCAGTTGGCGTCGCGGAGGTAGAGAGACGCAGCCCACACCGCTAAAACAGCACCGGTAACGAGGGTTAAAACACCTAACGCCTCGACTAATTGTGTGGCAACGTACACAAACACACAGGCGATAAATTCAGCGTGCCGGCGCTGTGTTTGGAATGGATTTTAAACAAACAGGGCGCGCTTTATCAAGTAATTAATGAAGAGGACGACGCAAAAAACAAGAGAGCCGAGCGTAATCGCATATTGTATGTAAAAGCACCTTTTCATATTTGGTTAACGGGGTTTCATGTGTGTGTGTGTGTACTCACCTAGTTGTGCTTGCGGGGGTTGAGCTCTAGCTCTTTGGTCCCGCCTCTCAACTGTCAATCAACTGGTGTACAGATTCCTAAGCCTACTGGACTCTATCATATCTACAATTGAAGCTGTGTATGGAGTCAGCCTCCACCACATCACTGCCTAATGCATTCTATTTGTCTACTACTCTAACACTGAAAAAGTTCTTTCTAACGTCCCTGTGGCTCATTTGGGCACTCAATTTCCACCTGTGTCCCCTAGTACGTGTGCCCCTTGTGTTAAATAGTCCCTTATGAATGTGTGTGTATGTGTGAAGGACACCTTCACGGTGTCAAGGTAAGGTGTGTACACCTGTGTGCATCCTTGTGAAGGATGTGTGTGCGTGCGTGGGTGCGTGCGTGTACAACCCACACACCCATATATCCTATGTAATCAATGCATCTTTCTCCATTATACTCAGAGACCCACATCACCCACAGTGGTCGTACGCCCTCACCCCTCACTCCCACACTCCCACACTCCCACACCCCCCACACTCCCACACCCCCCACACCAACACCCCACACCCCCACCCCCACACCCCCACCCCCACACGTAACAAACACCAATTTAGCCCGGTCTGAGCGGAAGCTCCATTTTCTGCAAGTCACTCTATTAACATGATAAATTACTGGGTGATAAAGGGGGGAGGGGAGGGAGCCCCGGGACACGCCGGGGAGTTCATCATACTCAAACACACATCACCAAAGGATAGTTCTAGTCTTTTTTCACTTGTAATTACTGCCAGGTAAAAGGCTTTATTTGTTTACTAGTAAGGCAGTCCTCTCTTGTCTCGCATCTTCATATTAGGCTTACAAGGCTAGGAGGAAGGTAATTATCAGGGGAAAGTGCCAGGCCATAACGACTATATAGCATTGGGAAGGGGTCAGGATAAGGATTTGGGATGGGACGGAGGGAAAGGAATGGTGCCCAACCACTTGGACGGTCGGGGATTGAACGCCGACCTGCATGAAGCGAGACCATCGCTCTACCGTCCAGCACAAGTGTTTTAAATGGTCTTACTCTATTGATGTATTACCATATGTGAGGGTGTTAGTACAGGTTAATGATGTGTTGATGTTAAGGAACTGGTCCGGAAGCTGACGAACATGACTATTACTTAACTACTCTCTCCTGAGAGTAGTTAAGACTGGTGAGTGCGGTCCACCACTGGTGAGTGCGGTCCACGACTGGTGAGTGCGGTCCACCACTGGTGAGTGCGGTCCACCACTGGTGAGTGCGGTCCACCACTGGTGAGTGCGGTCCACCACTGGTGAGTGCGGTCCACCACTGGTGAGTGCGGTCCACCACTGGTGAGTGCGGTCCACCACTGGTGAGTGAGCCACACATCCTCACTCGGGTAATGTCAGCCACAAAATAATACTGCAAATTCATTTTTATAAAAACATTTTGTTTGAAGCAATATTTTAGGAACGTTAAGCAACGTTGATAATGTACAAGGCTGCCTGTATACTCAGGTGAGTCAGGGTGAGTATGGTAAGAGGCAGCCTGTATACTCAGGTGAGTCAGGGTGAGTATGGTAAGAGGCAGCCTGTATACTCAGGTGAGTCAGGGTGAGTATGGTAAGAGGCAGCCTGTATACTCAGGTGAGTCAGGGTGAGTATGGTAAGAGGCAGCCTGTATACTCAGGTGAGTCAGGGTGAGTATGGTAAGAGGCAGCCTGTATACTCAGGTGAGTCAGGGTGAGTATGGTAAGAGGCTGCCTGTATACTCAGGTGAGTCAGGGTGAGTATGGTAAGAGGCTGCCTGTATAATCAGGTGAGTCAGGGTGAGTATGGAAGAGGCAGCCTGTATAATCAGGTGAGTCAGGGTGAGTATGGAAGAGGCAGCCTGTATAATCAGGTGAGTCAGGGTGAGTATGGAAGAGGCAACCTGTATAATCAGGTGAGTCAGGGTGAGTATATTGACAGACAGGATAACATGGCCAGCATAGGGGACGTTGGCAAATATAAGACCATCGTTTAGACATTCTTAGTCTAAGAACTAAGAGGTAAGGTGGCAGAGCTAAGAGGGTTAAGCTACGAAGACAGGCTAATGGTAAGAAATCTCACAACCCTAGAGGATAGAAGGAACAGAGGAGATATGATCACAACATACAAGATACTGAGGGGAATAGATCAGAAGGACAAGGATAGTCTCTTATGATCCAGAGAATGGCGGACAAGAGGACCCTGCAATAAGGTGCAGCCGCATATGAGCCGAAGGGATGTTACAAGTACCGGTACCCTGTACGGGAGGTCAACAAGTACCGGTACCCTGTACGGGAGGTCAACAAGTACCGGTACCCTGTACGGGAGGTCAACAAGTACCGGTACCCTGTACGGGAGGTCAACAAGTACCGGTACCCTGTACGGGAGGTCAACAAGTACCGGTACCCTGTACGGGAGGTCAACAAGTACCGGTACCCAGTACGGGAGGTCAACAAGTACCGGTACCCTGTATGGGAGGTCAACAAGTACCGGTACCCTATACGGGAGGTCAACAAGTACCGGTACCCTGTACGGGGGGGTCAACAAGTACCGGTACCCTGTACGGGAGGTCAACAAGTACCGGTACCCTGTACGGGAGGTCAACAAGTACCGGTACCCTGTACGGGAGGTCAACAAGTACCGCGGTACCCTGTACGGGAGGTTAACAAGTACCGGTACCCTGTACGGGAGGTCAACAAGTACCGGTACCCTGTACGGGGGGTCAACAAGTACTGGTACCCTGTACGGAAGGTCAACAAGTACCGGTACCCTGTACGAGAGGTCAACAAGTACCGGTACCCTGTACGGGATGTCAACAAGTATCGGTACCCTGTACGGGAGGTCAACAAGTACCGGTACCCTGTACGAGAGGTCAACAAGTACCGGTACCCTGTACGAGAGGTCAACAAGTACCGGTACCCTGTACGGAAGGTCAACAAGTACCGGTACCCTGTACGGGAGGTCAACAAGTACCGGTACCCTGTACGGGAGGTCAACACGTACCGGTACCCTGTACGGAAGGTCAACAAGTACCGGTACCCTGTACGGGGGGTCAACAAGTATCGGTACCCTGTACAGAAGGTCAACAAGTGGCATGCTATAGCAGCAGAAGTTGTGGAAGCCACCTCCTCCATCCACCACTTTAAGGCCACAAGCGACCAAGAACAGTAAAGTCATAAAGTCCACGGACCTGTTGTGTCTCTTTATTGTGAGGCCCAGGTGCCCGGCTGAGGCGGGGGGGGGGTCATGGACTACAACCTTACTTCCCCCGGAGTCCCTGACAGGTTAGTACCTTCGTACCACCACCTTGGTACCGCCACCTTGGTACCGCCACCTTGGTACCACCACCTTGGTACCGCCACCTTGGTACCACCACCATGGTACCGCCACCTTTGTACCGCCACCTTGGTACCACCACCTTGGTACCGCCACCTTTGTACCACCACCTTGGTACCGCCACCTTGGTACCACCACCTTGGTACCACCACCTTGGTACCACCACCTTGGTACCACCACCTTAGTACCGCCACTTTGGTACCGCCACTTTGGTACCACCACCTTGGTACCACCACCTTGGTACCGCTACCTTGGTACCACCACCTTGGTACCACCACCTTGGTACCACCACCTTGGTACCGCCACTTTGGTACCACCACCTTGGTACCGCCACTTTGGTACCACCACCTTGGTACCACCACCTTGGTACCACCACCTTGGTACCGCCACCTTGGTACCACCACCTTGGTACCGCCACTTTGGTACCACCACCTTAGTACCGCCACTTTGGTACCACCACCCTGGTACCACCACCTTGGTACCACCACCTTGGTACCGCCACCTTGGTACCACCACCTTGGTACCACCACCTTGGTACCGCCACTTTGGTACCACCACCTTCGTACCACCACCTTGGTATCACCACCTTGGTACCGCCACCTTGGTACCACCACCTTGGTACCACCACCTTAGTACCGCCACTTTGGTACCACCACCTTCGTACCACCACCTTGGTACCGCCACCTTGGTACCACCACCTTGGTACCGCCACCTTGGTACCGCCACCTTGGTACCGCCACCTTGGTACCACCACCTTGGTACCACCACCTTGGTACCGCCACCTTGGTACCACCACCTTGGTACCACCACCTTGGTACCACCACCTTGGTACCGCCACCTTGGTACCGCCACCTTGGTACCACCACCTTGGTACCACCACCTTGGTACCACCACCTTGGTACCACCACCTTGGTACCGCCACCTTGGTACCGCCACCTTGGTACCACCACCTTGGTACCACCACCTTGGTACCGCCACCTTGGTACCGCCACCTTGGTACCACCACCTTGGTACCGCCACCTTGGTACCACCACCTTGGTACCACCACCTTGGTACCACCACCTTGGTACCACCACCTTGGTACCGCCACCTTGGTACCGCCACCTTGGTACCACCACCTTGGTACCGCCACCTTGGTACCGCCACCTTGGTACCACCACCATGAATCACTCCACTATTCGTGGGAGTCTAAAATACTTACAAAATTAATAAATAAGTTAATAATTGTTAGAAATATTAATTTGCATTTTTTTAATCTTTTGTTTTTCTTTAATTTGTTTCTTGGTATTTGAGGCTTAAGCTGAAGTATGACTAGAGGCGCGCCCTCACAACTACCCCTGTATGAGGCCTTATGAGGCCACAACTACCCCTGTATGTGGTCACAACTACCCCTGTATGAGGCCACAACTACCCCTGTATGTGGTCACAACTACCCCTGTATGAGGCCACAACTACCCCTGTATGAGGCCTTATGAGGCCACAACTACCCCTGTATGTGGTCACAACTACCCCTGTATGAGGCCACAACTACCCCTGTATGAGGCCTTATGAGGCCACAACTACCCCTGTATGAGGTCACAACTACCCCTGTATGAGGCCTTATGAGGCCACAACTACCCCTGTATGAGGCCACAACTACCCCTGTATGAGGCCTTATGAGGCCACAACTACCCCTGTATGAGGCTCACAACTACCACTGTATGAGGCCACAACTACCACTGTATGAGGCCACAACTACCCCTGTATGAGGCCTTATGAGGCCACAACTACCCCTGTATGAGGTCACAACTACCCCTGTATGAGGCCTTATGAGGCCACAACTACCCCTGTATGAGGCCACAACTACCACTGTATGAGGCCACAACTACCACTGTATGAGGCCACAACTACCCCTGTATGAGGCCTTATGAGGCCACAACTACCCCTGTATGAGGTCACAACTACCCCTGTATGAGGCCTTATGAGGCCACAACTACCCCTGTATGAGGCCACAACTACCACTGTATGAGGCCACAACTACCCCTGTATGAGGCCTTATGAGGCCACAACTACCCCTGTATGAGGCCTTATGAGGCCACAACTACCACTGTATGAGGCCACAACTACCCCTGTATGAGGCCTTATGAGGCCACAACTACCCCTGTATGAGGCCTTATGAGGCCACAACTACCCCTGTATGAGGCCACAACTACCCCTGTATGAGGCCACAACTACCACTGTATGAGGTCACAACTACCCCTGTATGAGGCCTTATGAGGCCACAACTACCCCTGTATGAGGTCACAACTACCCCTGTATGAGGCCTTATGAGGCCACAACTACCCCTGTATGAGGCCACAACTACCACTGTATGAGGCCACAACTACCACTGTATGAGGCCACAACTACCCCTGTATGAGGCCTTATGAGGCCACAACTACCCCTGTATGAGGTCACAACTACCCCTGTATGAGGCCTTATGAGGCCACAACTACCCCTGTATGAGGCCTTATGAGGCCACAACTACCCCTGTATGAGGCCACAACTACCCCTGTATGAGGCCTTATGAGGCCACAACTACCCCTGTATGAGGCCACAACTACCCCTGTATGAGGCCTTATGAGGCCACAACTACCACTGTATGAGGCCACAACTACCCCTGTATGAGGCCACAACTACCCCTGTATGAGGCCTTATGAGGCCACAACTACCCCTGTATGAGGCCTTATGAGGCCACAACTACCACTGTATGAGGCCACAACTACCCCTGTATGAGGCCACAACTACCCCTGTATGAGGCCTTATGAGGCCACAACTACCCCTGTATGAGGCCTTATGAGGCCACAACTACCCCTGTATGAGGCCTTATGAGGCCACAACTACCCCTGTATGAGGCCACAACTACCCCTGTATGAGGCCTTATGAGGCCACAACTACCCCTGTATGAGGCCTTATGAGGCCACAACTACCCCTGTATGAGGCCTTATGAGGCCACAACTACCCCTGTATGAGGCCTTATGAGGCCACAACTACCACTGTATGAGGCCACAACTACCCCTGTATGAGGCCACAACTACCCCTGTATGAGGCCTTATGAGGCCACAACTACCCCTGTATGAGGCCACAACTACCCCTGTATGAGGCCTTATGAGGCCACAACTACCCCTGTATGAGGCCACAACTACCCCTGTATGAGGCCACAACTACCCCTGTATGAGGCCTTATGAGGCCACAACTACCACTGTATGAGGCCACAACTACCCCTGTATGAGGCCACAACTACCCCTGTATGAGGCCTTATGAGGCCACAACTACCCCTGTATGAGGCCTTATGAGGCCACAACTACCACTGTATGAGGCCACAACTACCCCTGTATGAGGCCACAACTACCCCTGTATGAGGCCTTATGAGGCCACAACTACCCCTGTATGAGGCCTTATGAGGCCACAACTACCCCTGTATGAGGCCACAACTACCCCTGTATGAGGCCTTATGAGGCCACAACTACCCCTGTATGAGGCCTTATGAGGCCACAACTACCCCTGTATGAGGCCTTATGAGGCCACAACTACCACTGTATGAGGCCACAACTACCCCTGTATGAGGCCACAACTACCCCTGTATGAGGCCTTATGAGGCCACAACTACCCCTGTGTGAGGCCTTATGAGGCCACAACTACCCCTGTATGAGGCCTTATGAGGCCACAACTACCCCTGTATGAGGCCACAACTACCCCTGTATGAGGCCACAACTACCCCTGTATGAGGCCACAACTACCCCTGTATGAGGCCTTATGAGGCCACAACTACCCCTGTATGAGGCCTTATGAGGCCACAACTACCACTGTGTGAGGCCACAACTACCACTGTATGAGGCCACAACTACCACTGTGTGAGGCCACAACTACCACTGTATGAGGCCACAACTACCACTGTATGAGGCCACAACTACCACTGTGTGAGGCCACAACTGCCACTGTGTGAGGCCACAACTACCACTGTATGAGGCCTTATGAGGCCACAACTACCACTGTATGAGGCCACAACTACCACTGTGTGAGGCCACAACTACCACTGTATGAGGCCACAACTACCACTGTATGAGGTCACAACTACCACTGTATGAGGCCACAACTACCACTGTGTGAGGCCACAACTACCACTGTATGAGGCCACAACTACCACTGTGTGAGGCCACAACTACCACTGTATGAGGCCACAACTACCACTGTATGAGGCCACAACTACCACTGTATGAGGCCACAACTACCACTGTATGAGGCCACAACTACCACTGTATGAGGCCACAACTACCACTGTGTGAGGCCACAACTACCACTGTGTGAGGCCACAACTACCACTGTATGAGGCCACAACTACCACTGTGTGAGGCCACAACTACCACTGTGTGAGGCCACAACTACCACTGTATGAGGCCACAACTACCACTGTATGAGGCCACAACTACCACTGTATGAGGCCACAACTACCACTGTATGAGGCCACAACTACCACTGTATGAGGCCACAACTACCACTGTATGAGGCCACAACTACCACTGTATGAGGCCACAACTACCACTGTATGAGGCCACAACTACCACTGTGTGAGGCCACAACTACCACTGTATGAGGCCACAACTACCACTGTATGAGGCCACAACTACCACTGTGTGAGGCCACAACTACCACTGTGTGAGGCCACAACTACCACTGTATGAGGCCACAACTACCACTGTATGAGGCCACAACTACCACTGTATGAGGCCACAACTACCACTGTATGAGGCCACAACTACCACTGTGTGAGGCCACAACTACCACTGTATGAGGGCCACAACTACCACTGTATGAGGGCCACAACTACCACTGTATGAGGCCACAACTAAGTCTCATCTTTTGACAAATTAACTTTGAAACATTTTGTTTCCTTAAGAAAATGTTAATGTTAGAAATCGAGAAATATATTAATAATCTTTATTATTTCATAAATGATACGAATAATTAACCCATCCTCTTGTTTAGATAGTACTTATTGTGACTGTGTGCACCATAGTACTCCTTGTGACTGTGTGCACCATAGTACTTATTGTGACTGTGTGCACCATAGTACTTCTTGTGACTGTGTGCACTATAGTACTTCTTGTGACTGTGTGCACCATAGTACTTCTTGCGACTGTGTGCACCATAGTACTTCTTGTGACTGTGTGCACCATAGTACTTCTTGTGACTGTGTGCACCATATTACTTCTTGTGACTGTGTGCACCATAGTACTTATTGTGACTGTGTGCACCATAGTACTTCTTGCAACAATGTGCACCATAGTACTTCTTGCAACAATGTGCACCATAGTACTTCTTGCAACAATGTGCACCATAGTACTTCTTGCGACTGTGTGCACCATAGTACTTCTTGCGACTGTGTGCACCATAGTACTTCTTGCGACTGTGTGCACCATAGTACTTCTTGCGACTGTGTGCACCATAGTACTTCTTGCGACTGTGTGCACCATAGTACTTCTTGCGACTGTGTGCACCATAGTACAAACATTGCAGAACTAAGCAACTAGATACTATAAGCAACTTTGTATTAATTACATTATACAGTCCGACAAAATTAAGGTAAACAACAAACAGAGATATACCCAGGCCTGGTATACCACACACATACGCACTATATTAGGCCTCACATAGCGTATATTAGGCCTGGGAAGGTGAGGTTAGGTTAGTTTTAAGCTTCGCAACTTTAGTAGAAAATTTGCTTGTCCGATTCAATAGTACCGATTTCTACTTTCTAATTGCGTTGTATGTCGGTATATGTACTATGGTGGTCCTCATCCTTCCCATAAGTATTATGGAAACAGCGTCTCAAGATCTATACAATTCTTCCTTTTTTTCTCAGAATAAATATATTATGTGTTGAGTTCCTAAACAATCTAACGAGGGAATTATTTACGGCAAGTTTAGCAACGGTGGTTAACAGTACGAGGTTGTTCGAGTTTAACAGATATGTTTATTTGTGTCATTGTTTACTTGTGTCATTGTCTTCTTGTGTCATTGTCTTCTTGTGTCATTGTTTTCTTGTGTCATTGTTTCCTTGCATGATTGTTTTCATGTGATTGTTTTCTTGCCTCATTGTTATATTTTGACATTGTTTTCTTGTGATTGTTTCTAGTGCGATTGTGACTGCATTCTTCCGTGATTAATATCTATATTATAATAAACACATCGGCCACACAATAAGACTATACCACAATAACACAATCAGCAGTACTACCACACAATAACACAATCAGCAGTACTACCACACAATAACACAATCTGCAGTACTACCACACAATAACACAATCCGCAGTACTACCACACAATAACACAATCTGCAGTACTACCACACAATAACACAATCTGCAGTACTACCACACAATAACACAATCTGCAGTACTACCACACAATAACACAATCTGCAGTACTACCACACAATAACACAATCTGCAGTACTACCACACAATAACACAATCAGCAGTACTACCACACAATAACACAATCTGCAGTACTACCACACAATAACACAATCTGCAGTACTACCACACAATAACACAATCCGCAGTACTACCACACAATAACACAATCAGCAGTACTACCACACAATAACACAATCTGCAGTACTACCACACAATAACACAATCTGCAGTACTACCACACAATAACACAATCAGCAGTACTACCACACAATAACACAATCTGCAGTACTACCACACAATAACACAATCTGCAGTACTACCACACAATAACACAATCAGCAGTACTACCACACAATAACACAATCAGCAGTACTACCACACAATAACACAATCTGCAGTACTACCACACAATAACAATCGCACAAAGAAACCATCACACTAGCAGACAATCAGGTAAGAATACAATCACTCAAGACTGCACATCGCTAAAGGCCCGCCAATATTCAGCCACAGTATAAACCCGGTGACCGCCTTGCACAGTGTTGCACAGTGTTGCGCAGTGTTGCGCAGTGTTGCGCAGTGTTGCGCAGTGTTGCACAGTGTTGCGCAGTGTTGCACAGTGTTGCACAGTGTTGCGCAGTGTTGCACAGTGTTGCACAGTGTTGCACAGTGTTGCACAGTGTTGCACAGTGTTGCACAGTGTTGCACAGTGTTGCACAGTGTTGCACAGTGTTGCACAGTGTTACGCAGTGTTGCACAGTGTTGCACAGTGTTGCACAGTGTTGCGCAGTGTTGCACAGTGTTGCACAGTGTTGCACAGTGTTGCGCAGTGTTGCGCAGTGTTGCACAGTGTTGCACAGTGTTGCGCAGTGTTGCACAGTGTTGCACAGTGTTACAGAGTGTTGTGCAGTGTTACACAGTGTTGCACAGTGTTGCACAGTGTTGCACAGTGTTACACAGTGTTGCGCAGTGTTGCACAGTGTTACACAGTGTTGCACAGTGTTGCACAGTGTTGCACAGTATTGCACAGTGTTGCACAGTGTTGCACAGTGTTGCGCAGTGTTGCACAGTGTTGCACAGTGTTACAGAGTGTTGTGCAGTGTTACACAGTGTTGCACAGTGTTGCACAGTGTTGCACAGTGTTACACAGTGTTGCGCAGTGTTGCACAGTGTTACACAGTGTTGCACAGTGTTGCACAGTGTTACACAGTGTTGCGCAGTGTTGCACAGTGTTACACAGTGTTGCACAGTGTTGCACAGTGTTGCACAGTATTGCACAGTGTTACACAGTGTTGCACAGTGTTGCACAGTGTTACACAGTGTTGCGCAGTGTTGCACAGTGTTACACAGTGTTGCACAGTGTTGCACAGTGTTACACAGTGTTGCACAGTGTTACACAGTGTTACACAGTGTTACACAGTGTTGCACAGTGTTGCAGGGTCTCTTGGAAATAATAATTATGAATGTCAGTTTTCTTGTTTTGGCAACATTGTCCTTTTTATACGTTAACATTCCAGTAGGCCTAACCATCGTAGTTAACACTTTAGTAGGCCTAGCCATCGTAGTTAACACTTTAGTAGGCCTAGCCATCGTAGTTAACACTTTAGTAGGCCTAGCCATCGTAGTTAACACTTTAGTAGGCCTAGCCATCGTAGTTAACACTTTAGTAGGCCTAGCCATCGTAGTTAACACTTTAGTAGGCCTAGCCATCGTAGTTAACATTCCAGTAGACCTAGCCATCGTAGTTAACACTTTAGTAGGCCTAGCCATCGTAGTTAACACTTTAGTAGGCCTAGCCATCGTAGTTAACTCTTTAGTAGGCCTAGCCATCGTAGTTAACACTTTAGTAGGCCTAGCCATCGTAGTTAACACTTTAGTAGGCCTAGCCATCGTAGTTAACACTTTAGTAGGCCTAGCCATCGTAGTTAACATTCCAGTAGACCTAGCCATCGTAGTTAACACTTTAGTAGGCCTAGCCATCGTACTTAACACTTTAGTAGGCCTAGCCATCGTAGTTAACACTTTAGTAGGCCTAGCCATCGTAGTTAACACTTTAGTAGGCCTAGCCATCGTAGTTAACATTCCAGTAGACCTAGCCATCGTAGTTAACACTTTAGTAGGCCTAGCCATCGTAGTTAACACTTTAGTAGGCCTAGCCATCGTAGTTAACTCTTTAGTAGGCCTAGCCATCGTAGTTAACACTTTAGTAGGCCTAGCCATCGTAGTTAACACTTTAGTAGGCCTAGCCATCGTAGTTAACACTTTAGTAGGCCTAGCCATCGTAGTTAACACTTTAGTAGGCCTAGCCATCGAAGTTAACACTTTAGTAGGCCTAGCCATCGTAGTTAACACTTTAGTAGGCCTAGCCATCGTAGTTAACACTTTAGTAGGCCTAGCCATCGTAGTTAACATTCCAGTAGACCTAGCCATCGTAGTTAACACTTTAGTAGGCCTAGCCATCGTAGTTAACACTTTAGTAGGCCTAGCCATCGTAGTTAACACTTTAGTAGGCCTAGCCATCGTAGTTAACACTTTTGTAGGCCTAGCCATCGTAGTTAACACTTTAGTAGGCCTAGCCATCGTAGTTAACACTTTAGTAGGCCTAGCCATCGTAGTTAACACTTTAGTAGGCCTAACCATCGTAGTTAACACTTTAGTAGGCCTAGCCATCGTAGTTAACACTTTAGTAGGCCTAGCCATCGTAGTTAACACTTTAGTAGGCCTAGCCATCGTAGTTAACACTTTAGTAGGCCTAGCCATCGTAGTTAACATTCCAGTAGACCTAGCCATCGTAGTTAACACTTTAGTAGGCCTAGCCATCGTAGTTAACACTTTAGTAGGCCTAGCCATCGTAGTTAACTCTTTAGTAGGCCTAGCCATCGTAGTTAACACTTTAGTAGGCCTAGCCATCGTAGTTAACACTTTAGTAGGCCTAGCCATCGTAGTTAACACTTTAGTAGGCCTAGCCATCGTAGTTAACACTTTAGTAGGCCTAGCCATCGTAGTTAACACTTTAGTAGGCCTAGCCATCGTAGTTAACACTTTAGAAGGCCTAGCCATCGTAGTTAACACTTTAGTAGGCCTAGCCATCGTAGTTAACATTCCAGTAGACCTAGCCATCGTAGTTAACACTTTAGTAGGCCTAGCCATCGTAGTTAACACTTTAGTAGGCCTAGCCATCGTAGTTAACACTTTAGTAGGCCTAGCCATCGTAGTTAACACTTTTGTAGGCCTAGCCATCGTAGTTAACACTTTAGTAGGCCTAGCCATCGTAGTTAACACTTTAGTAGGCCTAGCCATCGTAGTTAACACTTTAGTAGGCCTAGCCATCGTAGTTAACATTCCAGTAGGCCTAGCCATCGTAGTTAACACTTTAGTAGGCCTAGCCATCGTAGTTAACACTTTAGTAGGCCTAGCCATCGTAGTTAACATTCCAGTAGACCTAGCCATCGTAGTTAACACTTTAGTAGGCCTAGCCATCGTAGTTAACATTCCAGTAGGCCTAGCCATCGTAGTTAACATTCCAATAGGCCTAGCCATCGTAGTTAACATTCCAGTAGGCCTAGCCATCGTAGTTAACATTCCAGTAGGCCTAGCCATCGTAGTTAACATTCCAGTAGGCCTAGCCATCGTAGTTAACACTTTAGTAGGCCTAGCCATCGTAGTTAACATTCCAGTAGGCCTAGCCATCGTAGTTAACATTCCAGTAGGCCTAGCCATCGTAGTTAACGTTCCAGTAGGCCTAGCCATCGTAGTTAACATTCCAGTAGGCCTAGAATGACCTGGCTGACTCTACACGAACTGACAGCATGCTGACTCTACACGAACTGACAGCATGCTGACTCAAACACGAACTGACAGCATGCTGAGTCTACACGAACTGACAGCATGCTGACTCTACACGAACTGACAGCATGCTGACTCTACACGAACTGACAGCATGCTGACTCTACACGAACTGACAGCATGCTGACTCTACACGAACTGACAGCATGCTGACTCTACACGAACTGACGCTGTGATATCTCAACACCAACTTTTTTTATTTCATTTATATATATACAAGAGTTCTTACATTCTTGTAAGGCCACCAGCACGCAATGTGTCTTTGACCACTTGGGCTGGACGGTAGAGCGACGGTCTCGCTTCCTGCAGGTCGGCGTTCAATCCCCGACCGTCCAAGTGGTTGGGCACTATTCCTCCCCGACGTCCCATCCCATATCCATATCCTGATCCCTTCCAAATGTCATATAGTTGTAATGGCTTGGCGATTTCTCCTGATAGCAAGCATAGCGTGTCGGACAGGTCCTTAATCCTAATTTTTCCCTGGAATACGACCCGCCAAATAGTTTACCAACCAGGTACTCATTCACTGAACAGAGGTTACAGTTAAAGATTGGCGCCCGGTCAATCCTCCCCTGTTATTCTTATGTTCTTGTGGCTATCTTGTCAGGTTATCTTGAGATGATTTCGGGGGTTTAGTGTCCCCGCGGCCCGGTCCTCGACCAGGCCTCCACCCCCAGGAAGCAGCCCGTGACAGCTGACTAACACCTAGGTACCTATTTTACTGCTAGGTAACAGGGGCATAGGGTGAAAGAAACTCTGCCCATCGTTTCTCGCCGGCGCCCAGGATCGAACCCGGGACCACAGGATCACAAGTCCAGCGTGCTGTCCGCTCGGCTGACCGGCTCCCTTCCTGGGAGCCGTTGTATGTCGGTCAAATACCAAAGGAAACAGAGACTTAGTATAAATGGGGTTATGTCAGAGTGGGAAAATGTTGTTAGTGAAGAGCCTCAAGGCTCTGTTCTGGGACTTCTGTTATTCATAATATAAATAAATGATACAAAAATCGAGAGGGAAATAAGCACGGACTGGGACTCTCTATCACTTCAAGACAATCTAAACAGAGTTTTCAAATGGTCAAAAGATTGGCAGATGCACTTTAATGCTGACAAATGTAAGGTTTTGAGATTAGGTAATGATGATAGTTACATGATACGAGCTAGATGGTGTTAAGATTGCGAAGTTGGATTGTGAAAGGGATCTGGGAGTTATGATTAGTAAGAATTTAAAACCAAATATCAATGTATAAATGTTCGTAATAAGGCAAATAGGACAGTAGGATTTAATAATCAAAACGATAGTAACAAGACACCTGGTGTTGTTCTTCAGCTATATCTTCCTCTGGTTAGGCCCCATTTAGATTATGCAGTTCAGTTTTGGTCGCCGTGCTATAGAATGGATATAAATTCACTTGAACGTGTCCAGCGTAGGATGACAACGTTAATCTCTTAAATTATTAACTGTCATATGAAGAAAGATTGACAAAGCTTAAATTACATTCTCTAGAAAGGCGAAGAGTTAAGGGTGACATGATGGAGGTGTATAAGTGGATGAATGGGCATAACAAAGGGGATATTAATAAGGTATTAAAAGTATCAACCCAAGACAGAACACGAAACAATTAGTATAAATTGGATAGGTTTAGATTTAAGAAAGACCTGGGTAAATACTGATTCACTAACAGGGGTTGTTGATTTGTGGAACCAATTACCACGTAACGTGTTGGAGGTGGGGTCCCTCGATTGTTTCAAACGTGGGATAGACATGAATATGAGAGGGATTGGATGGTTATCAATTGGAGCTGCCTAGTATGGGCCAATACGCCTTCTGCAGTTAACTTTATTCTTATATTCTAGTGTTCTTAACTGGATACGAACCCATGCCAAAGCGCCAAGCCAGTTACCATTGCGCCACGGTGACTACCTAATTGACACGACGCTGACACTACATCAACTGATACGACGCTGACCCTGCATCAACTGATACGACGCTGACACTACATCAACTGATACGACGCTGACCCTACATCAACTGATACGACGCTGACACTACATCAACTGATACGACGCTGACCCTGCATCAACTGACACTACATCAACTGATACGACGCTGACACTACATCAACTGACACTACATCAACTGACACTACATCAACTGATACGACGCTGACACTACATCAACTGATACGACGCTGACACTACATCAACTGATACGACGCTGACCCTACATCAACTGACACTACATCAACTGATACGACGCTGACACTACATCAACTGACACTACATCAACTGACACTACATCAACTGATACGACGCTGACACTACATCAACTGATACGACGCTGACACTACATCAACTGATACTACATCAACTGACACTACATCAACTGATACGACGCTGACCCTGCATCAACTGACACTACATCAACTGATACGACGCTGACACTACATCAACTGATACGACGCTGACACTACATCAACTGATACGACGCTGACACTACATCAACTGATACGACGCTGACACTACATCAACTGATACGACGCTGACACTACATCAACTGATACGACGCTGACACTACATCAACTGATACTACATCAACTGACACTACATCAACTGATACGACGCTGACCCTGCATCAACTGACACTACATCAACTGATACGACGCTGACACTACATCAACTGATACGACGCTGACACTACATCAACTGATACGACGCTGACACTACATCAACTGATACGACGCTGACACTACATCAAATGATACGACGCTGACCCTACATCAACTGATACGACGCTGACACTACATCAACTGACACGACGCTGACACTACATCAACTGATACGACGCTGACCCTACATCAACTGATACGACGCTGACACTACATCAACTGATACGACGCTGACACTACATCAACTGATACGACGCTGACCCTACATCAACTAACACGCCGCTGACCCTACATCAACTGACACGCCGCTGACATTACATCAACTGACACTACATCAACTGACACGCCGCTGACATTACATCAACTGACACTACATCAACTGACACGCCGCTGACATTACATCAACTGACACTACATCAACTGACACGCCGCTGACATTACATCAACTGACACTACATCAACTAACACGACGCTGACACATCAACTGACACTACATCAACTGACACGCCGCTGACACTACATCAACTGACACGACGCTGACACTACATCAACTGACACGCCGCTGACACTACATCAACTGACACGCCGCTGACACTACATCAACTAACACAACGCTGACACTACATCAACTGACACGCCGCTGACACTACATCAACTGACACGTCGCTGACTACATCAACTGACACGCCGCTGACACTACATCAACTGACACGCCGCTGACACTACATCAACTGACACGCCGCTGACACTACATCAACAGACACGCCGCTGACACTACATCAACTGACATTCCGCTGACTACATCAACTGACACGCCGCTGACACTACATCAACTGACACGCCGCTGACACAACATCAACTGACACGCCGCTGACTACATCAACTAACACGACGCTGACACTACATCACCTGACACGCCGCTGACACTACATCAACTGACACGCCGCTGACACTACATCAACTGACACGACGCTGACACTACATCAAATGACACGCCACTGACACTACATCAACTGACACGACGCTGACACTACATCAACTGACACGCCGCTGACACTACATCAACTGACACGACGCTGACACTACATCAAATGACACGCCGCTGACACTACATCAACTGACACGCCGCTGACTACATCAACTAACACGACGCTGACACTACATCACCTGACACGCCGCTGACACTACATCAACTGACACGCCGCTGACATTACATCAACTGACACGCCGCTGACACTACATCAACTGACACGCCGCTGACACTACATCAACTGACACGCCGCTGACATTACATCAACTGACACGCCGCTGACACTACATCAACTGACACGCCGCTGACACTACATCAACTAACACGCCGCTGACACTACATCAACTGACACTACATCAACTGACACGCCGCTGACACTACATCAACTGACACGCCGCTGACACTACATCAACTGACACGCCGCTGACTACATCAACTGACACGCCGCTGACCCTACATCAACTGACACGACGCTGACACTACATCAACTGACACGCCACTGACACTACATCAACTGACACGCCGCTGACACATCAACTGACACGCCGCTGACGACATCAACTGACACTACGTCAACTGACACGCCGCTGACATTACATCAACTGACACGCCGCTGACTACATCAACTGACACGCCGCTGACTACATCAATTGACACACTGCTGACACTACGTCAACTGACACGCCGCTGACACTACATCAACTGACACGCCGCTGACTACATCAACTGACACGCCGCTTACTACATCAACTGACACGCCGCTGACACTACATCAACTGACACGCCGCTGACACTACATCAACTGACACGCCGCTGACATTACATCAACTGACATGCCGCTGACTACATCAGCTGACACGCTGCTGACACTACATCAACTGACACGCCGCTGACTACATCAACTGACACGCCGCTGACTACATCAACTGACACGACGCTGACACTACATCAACTGACACGCCGCTGACATTACATCAACTGACACGCCGCTGACATTACATCAACTGACACGCCGCTGACATTACATCAACTGACACGCCGCTGACCCTACATCAATTGATACGCCGCTGACATTACATCAACTGACACGCCGCTGACATTACATCAACTGACACGCCGCTGACTAAATCAACTGACACGCCGCTGACTACATCAACTGACACGCCGCTGACATTACATCAACTGACACGCCGCTGACATTACATCAATTGTCACGCCGCTGACCCTACATCAACTGACACGCCGCTGACTACATCAACTGACACGCCGCTGACTACATCAACTGACACGCCGCTGACTACATCAACTGACACGCCGCTGACATTACATCAACTGACACGCCGCTGACATTACATCAACTGTCACGCCGCTGACTACATCAACTGACACGCCGCTGACCCTACATCAACTGACACGCCGCTGACATTACATCAACTGACACCCCGCTGACTACATCAGCTGACACGCCGCTGACCCTACATCAACTGACACGCCGCTGACCCTACATCAACTGACACGACGCTGACTACATCAACTGACACGCCGCTGACACTACATCAACTGACACGCCGCTGACATTACATCAACTGACACGCCGCTGACTACATCAACTGACACGCCGCTGACCCTACATCAACTAACATGACGCTGACACTACATCAACTGACACGACGCTGACACTACATCAACTGACACGACGCTGACATTACATCAACTGACACGCCGCTGACATTACATCAACTGATACGCCGCTGACTACATCAACTGACACGCCGCTGACCCTACATCAACTAACATGACGCTGACATTACATCAACTGACACGCCGCTGACTACATCAACTGACACGCCGCTGACCCTACATCAACTGACACGCCGCTGACCCTACATCAACTGACACGACGCTGACACTACATCAACTGACACGACGCTGACACTACATCAACTGACACGCCGCTGACTACATCAACTAACACGACGCTGACACTACATCAACTGACACGACGCTGACACTACATCAACTGACACGCCGCTGACCCTACATCAACTGACACGACGCTGACACTACATCAACTGACACGCCGCTGACCCTACATCAACCTAATATTTGGTCTTGAGGCTGCTTGTCACTCAGTTCGTCTTGTATTTAAGTTTATTCTGCTTCAGTAAGGAAACGAGAGCAACCTTGTTAACTGAATAGTGCGATAAAATGTTAGTGAAGCCTCTGCTTGTCTGGTGAGCGCGTGTTGTCTCGTAGTGCAGTTATTAAGGGAATGTCAAGCGATAACTATGACCGTCTGTAGAAACTAACAAGTACTGCTGATTGATACACAGAACAAAGTTCCAAATTGCATATATATATTCACATAATTCATTAGGTCTTATAGTAACTAAAAAGTTAATTAAATGTTATATAGATTTTAAGTAATGAGGAAGGTGTAAGGTGGGAAGGGAAGAGGTGGAGGCTACTGCAGGTGCGTGAAGCCTGTTACACACTCAACCAACCTGGGTTTGGTGGTAATGTGATACTCTTGTAGAGCCGATGGCGGAGCCCCGACAGGAACAGTTGTGATGGGAGACACCTGCTTCACTTGATCTCGCTTCCTCTATTTCGAGCTCTCTTATGTTCTTGTCGTCTTTGAGTCGTCCGTCACAGATGTCACAAGCTTTTCCAACTCGGTATAAAACACTGAGAATGTTGCTGATCTCTCTTGAACTTTTATATTATTCTACAATTCTCTGCTGTGTATTTCGTGGAGTTTCACATTCGGCGGTGGAGATGCGCGCTCTACAACAGTGCTGAAATAGCGCTGTTATATTAACTAGCAGTTCCCCGTTACTAATTGTTGTTAAAAAGTAACTCTTACAGACAAAAGTATAGGGAACCTGAAGCTTTGTAGCGCTCCCCAACACAGCAAGAGAGGGAGTAGGGCCTTGTAGCGCTCCCCAACACAGCAAGAGAGGGAGTAGGGCCTTGTAGCGCTCCCCAACACAGCAAGAGAGGGAGTAGGGCCTTGTAGCGCTCCCCAACACAGCAAGAGAGGGAGTAGGGCCTTGTAGCGCTCCCCAACACAGCAAGAGAGGGAGTAGGGCCTTGTAGCGCTCCCCAACACAGCAAGAGAGGGAATAAGGCCTTGTAGCGCTCCCCAACGCAGCAAGAGAGGGAGAGGTGGGCCTTGTAGCGCTCCCCAACACAGCAAGAGAGGGAGAGGTGGGCCTTGTAGCGCTCCCCAACACAGCAAGAGAGGGAGAGGTGGGCCTTGTAGCGCTCCCCAACACAGCAAGAGAGGGAGAGTAGGGCCTTGTAGCGCTCACTACCACAACAGGGTAGGGAGAGTAGGGCCTTGTAGTTCTCACCACCACAACCTAACTCACAGCAAGCTATTTTCTTTTTCTCTTTCGAGTCGGACGTCTCACAATGCACTGAGCACCCAGGTCGCCTTTTCTGATTGGCCTGTTGCATCAAATGCCACGCACGAAATCACTCCATGTCAATCAGATACACCACATCGTCGATCCGTACAGCATCTGAGAACACGAAACTATTCCAGACGAGAGACGGAAGGCAAGATTTACGTAGTGCGGAGTGTTATAGAGGCGTTGACAGGAACGGTGGCAGCAGGGGATAGATGGGGAGCAGAGCGCAGCAGAGGCTAGGTAGGAGCGCAGGGCGACACACCCTCCCTCTCGCGTCTCACGACTCACTGATGTGACGCTGGATGAATGGGGACGGTCCCAGCTCCCTCCCTTGCCATATGTCAGCCACCGCTCCTCTCTCCTCTTTTATCACCCTTAATATCGCTCACTCTGGCGATACTGAACGAATTTAGTCAATCCGAAGAACGAGCTGATGATCGGGCAGGGAAGAATGGGGCCGCGCCTCACGACGGAGCAAGGGGAGAGATGAACACACGAGTAAAAATGTGTGTTACCCTACCTCTGCCACCCACTTCGTCTCTGCCCCACCCCAGAGCTTCCTCTACCCCGACCCCCCACCATTACCCCCACAAACAACTACCCCCATCCCCAGACACCCCCCCCCCATCCCTCCCCATCTCAGCGTGACATCTTCTCTCCGCATTTTTCTGATTTCCAGCAAGTGTTGACCATTTAAGTGCACCTTTTTTCTGGCTCCGGCTACGCCGTGTGGTTGGGAAGTGCGCGGGTCTGTGCTCCGCGGGGCGCTTCCCTCAACCACCCACCACACTGCTGCCACACCTGCGCCACACCTGCGCCACACCTACACAACACTGCTAATACCCCTGTGCAAACACTGGTACCACACCTGTAGCACACTGGAGATAGTGGACATCATGACCCCATCACTGGAGATAGTGAACATCTTAGTCCCATCACTGGTGATAGTGAACATCTTAGTCCCACCACTGGTGATAGTGAACATCTTAGTCCCACCACTGGTGATAGTGGACATCATGACCCACCACTGGTGATAGTGGACATCATGACCCCACCACTGGTGATAGTGGACATCATGACCCCACCACTGGTGATAGTGGACATCATGACCCCACCACTGGTGATAGTGGACATCATGACCCCACCACTGGTGATAGTGGACATCATGACCCCACCACTGGTGATAGTGGACATCATGACCACACCACTGGTGATAGTGGACATCATGACCCCACCACTGGTGATAGTGGACATCATGACCCCACCACTGGTGATAGTGGACATCATGACCCACCACTGGTGATAGTGGACATCATGACCCCACCACTGGTGATAGTGGACATCATGACCCCACCACTGGTGATAGTGGACATCATGACCCCACCACTGGTGATAGTGGACATCATGACCCACCACTGGTGATAGTGGACATCATGACCCCACCACTGGTGATAGTGGACATCATGACCCCACCACTGGTGATAGTGGACATCATGACCCCACCACTGGTGATAGTGGACATCATGACCCCACCACTGGTGATAGTGGACATCATGACCCCACCACTGGTGATAGTGGACATCATGACCCCACCACTGGTGATAGTGGACATCATGACCCCACCACTGGTGATAGTGGACATCATGACCCCACCACTGGTGATAGTGGACATCATGACCCCACCACTGGTGATAGTGGACATCATGACCCCACCACTGGTGATAGTGGACATCATTACCCACCACTGGTGATAGTGGACACAGTTCCACATTAAGTTGTTTCACTAATCAAACTCAGATATTAATACCTTAATGTTTTTGTTCCCAGGGTTGCCATAAGGTTCCCAGGGTTGCCATAATGTTCCCAGGGTTGCCATAAGGTTCCCAGGGTTGTCATAAGGCTCCCAGGGTTGCCATAAGATTCCCAAGGTTGTCATAAGGTTCTCAGGGTTGCCATAAGGTTTCCAGGGTTGTCATAAGATTCCCAGGGTTGCCATAAGGTTCTCAAGGTTGCCATAAAGTTTCCAGGGTTGTCATAAGATTCCCAGGGTTGCCACACGGTTCCCAGGGTTGCCATAAGGTTCCCAGGGTTGCCATAAGGTTCCCAGGGTTGTCATAAGATTCCCAGGTTTGCCATAAGGTTCCCAGGGTTGCCATAAGGTTCCCAAGGTTGTCATAAGATTCCCATGGTTGCCATAAGGTTCCGAAGATTGTCATAAAGTTCCCAGGGTTGCCATAAGGTTCCGAGGGTTATCATAAGGTTCCCAGGAATACCATAAGGTTCCCAGGGTTGTCATAAGATTCTAAGGGTTGCCATAAGATTCCCAGGGTTGCCATAAGATTTTCAGGGTTGTCATAAGGTTCCGAGGGTTGCCATAAGATTCCCAGGGTTGTCATAAGGTTCCCAGGGTTGCTATAAGGTTCCCAGGGTTGTCATAAGGTTCCCAGGGTTGCCATAAGATTCCCAGGGTTGTCATAAGGTTCCCAGGGTTGCTATAAGGTTCCCAGGGTTGTCATAAGGTTCCCAGGGTTGCCATAAGATTCTCAGGGTTGTCATAAGATTCCCAGGGTTGCCATAAGGTTCCCAGGGTTGCCATAAGGTTCTCAGGGTTGTCATAAGTTTCCCAGGGTTGCCATAAGATTCCCAGGGTTGTCATAAGGTTCCCAGGGTTGCCATAAGGTTCCCAGGGTTGCCATAAGGTTCCCAGAGTTGTCATAAGGTTCCGAGGGTTGCCATAAGATTCCCAGGGTTGTCATAAGGTTCCCAGGGTTGTCATAAGGTTCCCAGGGTTGTCATAAGGTTCCCAGGGTTGCCATAAGGTTCCCAGGGTTGTCATAAGGTTCCCAGGGTTGCCATAAGGTTCCCAGAGTTGCCATAAGGTTCCCAGGGTTGCCATAAGGTTCCCAGGGTTGTCATAAGGTTCCCAGGGTTGTCATAAGATTCCCAGGGTTGTCATTAGGTTCCCAGGGTTGTCATAAGGTTCCCAGGGTTGCCATAAGGTTCCCAGGGTTGCCATAGCCGGGGTTGGGGGGGGGGGGGTGGAGATAAGCTCCCACAGCCTGTAAAGTGACCCTCATGGCATGGGTCTCAAATAGCCCCCTGACAACCGAGTGCCATGTGCCCCCCTGGCCTGCACCTGGGGCCTAGCCTATAGGCCCGGCGGAACTGCTTCTACTGACAGGAGAACAAGAGGCAGGCGGGCCTCTGGCACCTTATCACCAGTTGCTTCGGGCAAATGGGACTCGGGAGCCTGGGAAGGCAGCTCATCTAGGGGAAAGGAAAACCTCGAATTCAAACCTCCTCCTCTGCCATGCGGCTAGACCCACTCATGGGGAAAGGCTTCAGGAGTGAACCTCAAGCAAAAATCTGAGAGTCGGAGTCCCTAAGGCAGTGTGCAGCTGTGTACAGCTACAGTCCAGCAACTGCGACGGCACTGGTGCCAAACGTATCGGCGCCCGCCCTTTCCTTGGACCACATCGGTGGAGAGAGTGTGGATCAGCTGCATGGGCAACAGCCGGGTCTCCATAACTACTGCCCAGTCCTACCCCCTGGAGCCACACAGGGCTGAGCTCCGTAACCCCACGGCACTGACGGAGACCTACCTATACCTTTGTGAAGAAGTTATGATATAAGACGATAAATGTTCCAAAAAATGAATGATACTTGAAACTTTCCAATTGATTATTCGTTATATTAATATTTCTTATATATATTAAACATCTAATAATTATGTGAATAATTGTCTAAGGGGTTTAGAGCTAAATGCAGTACTTTCAAATAAAATTGTTTAACTTCCTGAAATTTTGTTTCAATTGTCGTACATGTGAGAGAGAGTAAGAGGCGCGTGATGCTGCCGCCACTCTAATAATAGTCATATATATATATATATATATATATATATATATATATATATATATATATATATATATATATATATATATATATATATATATATATATACATATATATATATATATATATATATATATATATATATATATATATATATATATATATATATACATATATATATATATATATATATATATATATATATATATATATATATATATATATATATATATATATCTTTATATTTAAACTATATAAATGGTGAGGTAAAGCAGTGTGGAAGGTGAGGCTTGACGTCTCTCAGCCAAGCCTGTGTCAAACTCTCCAGGACTCACATAAATATATAATATATACGTAACTAAAGTCTTCCACAACATACTCACGTGCGGGTCACTCTACGTGCAAATATAATATTTATTAATATGTTTAGCTGTTAGAATGAATATGTTGATACATAACTCACGGTGAACAAATTATAACGAAGACAACGTTGGAAGCTCACCTCCATTGATGGGTATTTATTATACACTCCCCCCCCCTCACGACACTTAACCACCCCCCCCCCCAACACTTTAGTTTCTTCCCCCCCCCCCCACTTACCAACACTTCATACACCGACCGCCCAAGTGTTTGGGCACCATTCCTACCCCACGTCCCATCCCAAATCATTATCACGACCCCTTCCAAGTCGTATATTGTCGAAATGGCTTGGCGTTTTTCCCTGATTATTTTCTCCCTTGCGACACTGTACGCCCCCCCCCCCCGGTAACACTTGTGCCCCCCACAACACTTGTGCCCCCCCACAACACTTGTGCCCCCCCCAACACTTGTGCCTCCCCATAACACTTGTGCCCCCCCAAACACTTGTGTCCCCCACAACACTTGTGCCCCCTACAACACTTGTGCCCCCCCACAACACTTGTGCCCCCCAAACACTTGTGCCCCCCGCAACACTTGTGCCCCCCCACAACACTTGTGCCCCCCAAAACACTTGTGCCCCCGCAACACTTGTGCCCCCCGCAACACTTGTGCCCCCCCCCCAAACACTTGTGCCCCCCACAACACCTATGCCCCCCACAACACTTGTGCCCCCCCCCCACAACACTTGTGCCCCCCCAAACACTTGTGCCCCCCCCCAAACACTTGTGCCCCCCCACAACACTTGTGCCCCCCGCAACACTTGTGCCCCCCCACAACACTTGTGCCCCCCCCCAAATACTTGTGCCCCCCCCCCAAACACTTGTGCCCCCCCCACAACACTTATGCCCCCCACAACACTTGTCTCCCTTCAAACACTTGTGCCCCCCCCCCCGCAACACTTCTGCCCCCCCACAACACTTGTCTCCCTTCAAACACTTGTGCCCCCCCAAACACTTGTGCCCCCCCCCGCAACACTTCTGCCCCCCACAACACTTGTGCCCCCTCCAACACTTGTGCCCCCTCCAACACTTGTGCCCCCCACAACACTTGTGCCCCCCACAACACTTGTGCCCCCCCACAACACCTGTGCCACCCGCAACACTTGTGCCCCCCAAACACTTGTGCCCCCCCTAACACTTGTGCCCCCCATAACACTTGAGCCCCCCCCCCCGCAACACTTGTGCCCCCCAAACACTTGTGCCCCCCCTAACACTTGTGCCCCCCATAACACTTGAGCCCCCCCCCCGCAACACTTGTGGCCCCGCCTCACAACACTTGTGCCCCCCGCAACACTTGTGCCCCCCCTCAACACTTGTGCCTCCCTCACAATACTTGTGCCCCCCGCAATACTTGTGCCCGCCCCGCAACACTTGTGCCCCCCGCAACACTTGTGCCCCCCACAACACTTGTGCCCCCCACTACACTTGTGCCCCCCAGTAACATTTGTGCCCCCCACAACACTTGTGCCCCCCGCAACACTTGTGCCCCCCGCAACACTTATGCCCCCCGCTACACTTGTGCCCCCCGCTGTAACAGGGGGTGGGGGAAATAGCTCTATCTTATCCATTATTCCACCCCCCAGTTAACTAACGAGGCCGGGGGAAACAACTCTCTCTAGTCCGTTATCCCGTCCCCAGTTAGCTAACTATTCTAGAGCACTCCCAGAGATCCTAAGGCAACCTCTCTCGTTCAACACCTTGTAACCTAGGTATTTGACTACCTAGGTGCTAAGACTACAAGGCGCCGTCACTTGATCAGTTACCCGAAACTCTAGAGAGAACTCTAGAATACAGAATCATTGCCACAAACGTATAAGAGAAAACGAAAGGAAAGAAATGAATAGTGAAGTAATTAGTGAGGGTTTGGGGTGAGAGGGAGAGAGGTGGGAGGGGCGAGGATGGTCATTAGTTGAAAGTGAGAGTTTAGAGAGGGGGGGAGGGAGAGGAGTAGATAGGTAGAAGGAGAAGAGTAGATAGTAGAAGTAGAAGAGTAGATAGTAGAAGACGAAATGCTGCCACCATCCATTCTAGACCATTACATACAAGACAAGGAATGGAACTTGTCTGTATCAAAATATTCTCAAAAGATGTTATTACCATGTATCAACTCCAAACATGTACTCATTAATATCATGAAACCAGTAACCACAGAGGCTTTCTCATCTCAACTCAAAGCTCTAGGGAACAAAGTTAAACACAATTTAAATAATAAATTCATAATTATATTTCACATGAAGTATCATAATTTAGCAATTCAATTAAAATGTTCCAGTTTAATATGCAAAGTGAGTCATCATCCAAGAATTCGAGAACCCTACAACTTGACTGCCCCTGATCATCACACAACATATGTAAACACGACCAAGTCACCTTACTGCTCAACTCACCAAGTGTCTCTGCCTATAGCTGGATAGAGGGGGGGGGGTCTGTAGTTGACGGAGACTCCCGCCCTGCCGGCCGACAGCCTCCCTGCTAGGGCCGTCTCCTCTGCTCTGCTGACTGCCGTTCTGTCTGTTAATGCTTATGCTCCCGAATCGATAGTTCTCCGAGTATTTATTGGGGAACCTAGTAACTAACTTCGCCCACAAGTAGATAGCCTCCGGCACTCTACCAAGCCACTCCTTAAACGTCAGCATGTTTGAAGGCTACCAGGCTACAATTATCAGATTATCGGAAGCAAGGTGAAATTCGCATGATCTGACCTCAGGTCACTTGGGGTCATTAACGCTTAGAGGTGTGAGTTTCAGGCCGACAAACTGGCGCCTCTCAGATCCTTGTCTGTGACTCATGTACTCTATGTATGTATTAAACTAAACCAAACACTTTTACAGTGCTACACCGCTACACTTGTGCCCCCCCAGTAACATTTGTGCCCCCCACAGCACTTGTGGCCCCCCTCACAACACTTGTGCCCCCCGCAACACTTGTGCCCCCCCACAACACTTGTGCCCCCCGCAACACTTGTGCCCCCCACAACACTTGTGCCCCCCACAACACTTGTGCCCCCCGCTACACTTGTGCCCCCCAGTAACATTTGTGCCCCCCACAGCACTTGTGGCCCCCCTCACAACACTTGTGCCCCCCACAACACTTGTGCCCCCCCACAACACTTATGCACCCCCCCGCAACACTTGTGCCCCCCCCACACTTGTGCCCCCCGCAACACTTGTGAGCCCCCGCAACACTGGTACCCGCCTAACACTTGTGCCCCTCCCCCCGCAACACTTGTGGCCCCCCTCACAACACTTGTGCACCCCGCAACACTTGTGCCCCTCCCCCCGCAACACTTGTGCCCCCCACAACACTTGTGCCCCCCGCAACACTTGTGCCCCCCCAACACTTGTGCCCCTCCCCCCGCAACACTTGTGCCCCCCACAACACTTGTGCCCCCCACAACACTTGTGCCCCCCGCAACACTTGTGCCCCTCCCCCCGCAACACTTGTGCCCCCCACAACACTTGTGCCCCCACAACACTTGTGCTCCCCGCAACACTTGTGCCCCCCACAACACTTGTGGCCCCCGCAACACTTGTGCCCCCCACAACACTTGTGCCCCCCGCAACACTTGTGGCCCCCGCAACACTTGTGCCCCTCACAACACTTTTGCCCCCCACAACACTTGTGCCCCCCGCAACACTTGTGCCCCCGGAAACACTTGTGCCTCCGCCTGCAACACTGTAGGTATGTAGGGGTGTAGTGAGGTATGTAGGGGTGTAGTCAGGTATGTAGGGGTGTAGTGAGGTATGTAGCGTTGTAGTGAGGTATGTAGGGGTGTAGTGAGGTATGTAGGGGTGTTATAGTGTGGTATGTATGGGTGTAGTGTGGTATGTAGGGGTGTAGTGTGGTATGTAAGGGTGTAGTGTGGTATGTAGGGGTGTAGTGTGGTATGTAGGGGTGTAGTGTGGTATATAGAGGTGTAGTGAGGTATGTATGGGTGTAGTGAGGTATGTAGGGGTGTAGTGTGGTATGTAGGGGTGTAGTGTGGTATGTAGGGGTGTAGTGTGGTATGTAGGGGTGTAGTGAGGTATAAAGGGGTGTAGTGAGGTAAGTAGGGGTGTAGTGTGGTATGTAGGGGTGTAGTGAGGTATGTAGGGGTGTAGTGTGGTATGTAGGGGTGTAGTGTGGTATGTAGGGGTGTAGTGTGGTATGTAGGGGTGTAGTGTGGTATGTAGGGGTGTAGTGAGGTATATAGGGGTGTAGTGAGGTAAGTAGGGGTGTAGTGTGGTATGTAGGGGTGTAGTGAGGTATGTAGGGGTGTTATAGTGTGGTATGTATGGGTGTAGTGTGGTATGTAGGGGTGTAGTGTGGTATGTAGGGGTGTAGTGAGGTATGTAGGGGTGTAGTGAGGTATGTAGGGGTGTAGTGAGGTATGTAGGGGTGTAGTGAGGTATGTAGGGGTGTAGTGAGGTATGTAGGGGTGTAGTGAGGTATGTAGGGATGTAGTGAGGTATGTAGGGGTGTAGTGAGGTATGTAGTGGTGTAGTGAGGTATGTAGGAGTGTAGTGAGGTATGTAGGGGTGTAGTGAGGTATGTAGGGGTGTAGTGTGGTATGAAGGGGTGTAGTGAGGTATGTAGGGGTGTAGTGTGGTATGTAGGGGTTTAGTGTGGTATGTAGGGGTGTAGTGAGGTATGAAGGGGTGTAGTGAGGTATGTAGGGGTGTAGTGAGGTATGTAGGGGTGTAGTGAGGTATGTAGGGGTGTAGTCAGGTATGTAGAGGTGTAGTGAGGTATGTAGGGGTGTAGTGAGGTATGTAGGGGTGTAGTGAGGTAAGTAGGGGTGTAGTGTGGTATGTAGGGGTGTAGTGAGGTATGTAGGGGTGTAGTGAGGTATGTAGGGGTGTAGTGAGGTATGTAGGGGTGTAGTGAGGTAAGTAGGGGTGTAGTGAGGTATGTAGGGGTGTAGTGAGGTATGTAGAGGTGTAGTGAGGTATGTAGGGGTGTAGTGTGGTATGTAGGGGTGTAGTCAGGTATGTAGAGGTGTAGTGAGGTATGTAGGGGTGTAGTGTGGTATGTAGGGGTGTAGTGAGGTATGTAGGGGTGTAGTGTGGTATGTAGGGGTGTTATAGTGTGGTATGTAGGGGTGTAGTGAGGTATGTAGGGGTGTAGTGTGGTATGTAGGGGTGTAGTGAGGTATGTAGGGGTGTAGTGAGGTATGTAGGGGTGTAGTGAGGTATGTAGGGGTGTAGTGTGGTATGTAGAGGTGTAGTGAGGTATGTAGAGGTGTAGTGAGGTATGTAGGGGTGTAGTGTGGTATGTAGGGGTGTTATAGTGTGGTATGTAGGGGTGTAGTGAGGTATGTAGGGGTGTAGTGTGGTATGAAGGGGTGTAGTGAAGTATGTAGGGGTGTAGTGAGGTATATAGGGGTGTAGTGAGGTATTTAGGGGTGTAGTGAGGTATGTAGGGGTGTAGTGAGGTATGTAGGGGTGTAGTGTGGTATGTAGGGGTGTTATAGTGTGGTATGTAGGGGTGTAGTGAGGTATGTAGGGGTGTAGTGTGGTATGAAGGGGTGTAGTGAAGTATGTAGGGGTGTAGTGAGGTATATAGGGGTGTAGTGAGGTATGTAGGGGTGTAGTGAGGTATGTAGGGGTGTAGTCAGGTATGTAGAGGTGTAGTGAGGTATGTAGGGGTGTAGTGAGGTATGTAGGGGTGTAGTGAGGTAAGTAGGGGTGTAGTGTGGTATGTAGGGGTGTAGTGAGGTATGTAGGGGTGTATAGTGAGGTATGTAGGGGTGTAGTGAGGTATGTAGGGGTCTATTGAGGTGTGAAGGGGTGTAGTGAAATATGTAAGGGGTGAAGTGTTGTATGTATGGGTGTTGTGAGGTGTGTAGGTATGTTCCGGTTTAAACCCGGAAATAGCGAAGCATGTGTTGTATTCTATACAGCAGAAGAATCAAACCCTGCAGCATACAACACCAGAAATAAACCTTGTATTTTAAGAGGAAAGAGGAAGGGGAAATGCCTCGCGTCTTTTTATTGAAAAGTATATATAAAGAGAAGAGTGATAAAGATGAGAGAATAAGAGCAGGGAGCAAGGAAGTGGAGAGGACCGGTGGGGCGGACAAAGAGGGCGCGGCCACCCATACACCATGATAACATAACAGCCATACAATGGTAGACCAACCGACCAGACCTGGTTGTTTCACCCAGCTGCCCCCCCCCCTCCTCCTCCCTCACAGCTGCCCTCCACCCCCTCCTCCTCCCTCACAGCTGCCCTCCACCTCCTCCACCTCCCTCACAGCTGCCCTCCACCCCCCTCCTCCTCCTCACAGCTGCCCTCCACCTCCTCCTCCTCCTCACAGCTGCCCTCCACCCCCTCCTCCTCCCTCACAGCTGCCCTCCACCTCCTCCTCCTCCCTCACAGCTGCCCTCCACCCCCCTCCTCCTCCTCACAGCTGCCCTCCACCTCCTCCTCCTCCTCACAGCTGCCCTCCACCCCCCCCTCCTCCCTCACAGCTGCCCTCCACCTCCTCCTCCTCCTCACAGCTGCCCTCCACCTCCTCCTCCTCCCTCACAGCTGCCCTCGACCCCCTCCTCCTCCTCACAGCTGCCCTCCACCTCCTCCTCCTCCTCACAGCTGCCCTCCACCTCCTCCTCCTCCTCACAGCTGCCCTCCACCCCCTCCTCCTCCTCACAGCTGCCCTCCACCCCCTCCTCCCTCACAGCTACCCTCCACCCCCTCCTCCTCCTCACAGCTGCCCTCCACCTCCTCCTCCTCCCTCACAGCTGCCCTCCACCTCCTCCTCCTCCCTCACAGCTGCCCTCCTCCTCCTCACAGCTGCCCTCCACCCCCTCCTCCTCCCTCACAGCTGCCCTCCACCTCCTCCTCCTCCTCACAGCTGCCCTCCACCTCCTCCTCCTCCCTCACAGCTGAGAGAGAGAGAGAGAGAGAGAGAGAGAGAGAGAGAGAGAGAGAGAGAGAGAGAGAGAGAGAGAGAGAGAGAGAGAGAGAGAGAGAGAGAGAGAGAGAGAGAGAGAGAGAGAGAGAGAGAGAGAGAGAGAGAGAGAGAGAGAGAGAGAGAGAGAGAGAGAGAGAGAGAGAGAGAGAGAGAGAGAGAGAGAGAGAGAGAGAGAGAGAGAGAGAGAGAGAGAGAGAGAGAGAGAGAGAGAGAGAGAGAGAGAGAGAGAGAGAGAGAGAGAGAGAGAGAGAGAGAGAGAGAGAGAGAGAGAGAGAGAGAGAGAGAGAGAGAGAGAGAGAGAGAGAGAGAGAGAGAGAGAGAGAGAGAGAGAGAGAGAGAGAGAGAGAGAGAGAGAGAGAGAGAGAGAGAGAGAGAGAGAGAGAGAGAGAGAGAGAGAGAGAGAGAGAGAGAGAGAGAGAGAGAGAGAGAGAGAGAGAGAGAGAGAGAGAGAGAGAGAGAGAGAGAGAGAGAGAGAGAGAGAGAGAGAGAGAGAGAGAGAGAGAGAGAGAGAGAGAGAGAGAGAGAGAGAGAGAGAGAGAGAGAGAGAGAGAGAGAGAGAGAGAGAGAGAGAGAGAGAGAGAGAGAGAGAGAGAGAGAGAGAGAGAGAGAGAGAGAGAGAGAGAGAGAGAGAGAGAGAGAGAGAGAGAGAGAGAGAGAGAGAGAGAGAGAGAGAGAGAGAGAGAGAGAGAGAGAGAGAGAGAGAGAGAGAGAGAGAGAGAGAGAGAGAGAGAGAGAGAGAGAGAGAGAGAGAGAGAGAGAGAGAGAGAGAGAGAGAGAGAGAGAGAGAGAGAGAGAGAGAGAGAGAGAGAGAGAGAGAGAGAGAGAGAGAGAGAGAGAGAGAGAGAGAGAGAGAGAGAGAGAGAGAGAGAGAGAGAGAGAGAGAGAGAGAGAGAGAGAGAGAGAGAGAGAGAGAGAGAGAGAGAGAGAGAGAGAGAGAGAGAGAGAGAGAGAGAGAGAGAGAGAGAGAGAGAGAGAGAGAGAGAGAGAGAGAGAGAGAGAGAGAGAGAGAGAGAGAGAGAGAGAGAGAGAGAGAGAGAGAGAGAGAGAGAGAGAGAGAGAGAGAGAGAGAGAGAGAGAGAGAGAGAGAGAGAGAGAGAGAGAGAGAGAGAGAGAGAGAGAGAGAGAGAGAGAGAGAGAGAGAGAGAGAGAGAGAGAGAGAGAGAGAGAGAGAGAGAGAGAGAGAGAGAGAGAGAGAGAGAGAGAGAGAGAGAGAGAGAGAGAGAGAGAGAGAGAGAGAGAGAGAGAGAGAGAGAGAGAGAGAGAGAGAGAGAGAGAGAGAGATAAACATATAAACAGACAAAGCAAAAATACGCCATAACAGCGACGAACAAATACATTATTCCACCATTAAATAAAACACAAACCCTGACAAATATATAATTTCTCTCAGTAGCACCATGTTAGGTCAGAGACCTTCAGAGGTACAGACTCCTCGCGCGACTCTCACTCCAACCTCAGTCTTGACAACCGTGGCCAGAACCCCTAGATGTGGGGGGGGGGGGGGGGTGAGGTCATTGGGGTAAGGTCAAAGGACGAGGTCACGGGATGTGAGGTAGGGAGCCGGTCGGCCGAGAGGACAGCACGCTGGACTTGTGATCTTGTGGTCCTAGGTTCGATCCCAGGCGCCGGAGAAAAACAATGGGCAGAGTTTCTTTCACCCTATGCCCCTGTTACCTAGCAGTAAAATAGGTACCTGGGTGTTAGTCAGCTGTCACGTACTGCTTCCTGGGGGTGGAGGCCTGGTCGAGGACCGGGCCGCGGGGACACTCAAAAAGCCCCGAAATCATCTCAAGATAACCTCAAGATAGGGGGGTGAGCTCAAGGAGCTTACTTAATTTAAGAAAGGAGATAGATTATTTGCGTCAAACTATCGGCCAATTAGCCTAATGTCTATTGTGGGAAAATTACTTGAAACGATTATTGCAAATACCATTCGTCTTCATTTTGAAAAACATAAATTAATAAATGACTCTCAACATGGTTTTACATATGGCCGTTCATTTTTAACAAATTTGCTATCATTTTATTCCAACATAGTTGAGGCAGTTGATAGTGGTAAGGATTGTGATGTTGTGCACTTTGACTTTAGTAAAGCTTTTGATACAGTGCCACATGACTGATTAAAAAGATAGAGGCTCATGGTATTGGGGGTGCTATATTAAGTTGGATTAGGGCATGGCTATACCAAAAGAAACAGAGTTAGTGTAAATGGGGTTAAGTCAGAGTGGGAAAATGTTGTAAGTGGAGTGCCCCAAGGCTGTGTTCTGGGACCTCTGTTATTCATAATATAAATAAATGATTTAGATTCCGGTTTTAGCAGCAATATTTGCAAATTTCCCGATGATACAAAAATCAGGAGGGAAATAAACACGAAAAAAGACTCACGATCACTTAAAGTCGATCTAAATAGGGTTTTGAAATGGTCAAAAGATTGGCAGATGCAGTTTAATGCTGACACATATAAGGTTTTAGGGCTAGGTAGTGATGATAGAGTTACAAGATACGAACTAGAAGGTGTTGAGATTGCGAAGTCAGATTGCGAAAGGGATCTGGTAATTATGATTAGATAGAATTTGAAACCAAAAAATCAATGAGTAAATGTTCGTAATAAGGCAAATAGGACACTGGGATTTATTAATCGAAGCGTTACTACTATCTGCCAGAGATAGGGGGAACAGGTTAAGGGAGCTGGAATTGGTGATATTGTTGGTAACATGAATTATATAATTGCATGAAATGGGAACAAACCCATTATATGTATTAGTGCAGAAGGTAATGATGTTGGACGAGTTAGGAGTGAGGAACTAATACAGAGGTTTAAGACAGCCATAGAATTAGTTAGGAGCAATGAAAGGAATCCCGATCATATGTGACATTCTTCCAAGAAAGGGAGTTGGAAATAAATTATTATCAAGGGAACTTGGTGTCAATTACCGGCTGGAAAGATATTGCAAATCAAATGCAACATCTTTCATAGATAACTGGGAACACTTCTATGGAAGAAATTAAATGTATGCTCAGGATGGGGTGCATCTATCGTGGGCTGGGGTTGTTGTTGCTGCGAACTCCTTGAAACCAGTGGTTGGAGGCATTTGTTTGGGTTTGGGTTTAAACTGTTAGTAGATAGTGGAATGGGAATTCATATGGATAAAAGAGGTAATAAAAGTATGTGTTTGCCCGGGAAACAAATTGACAAAATAATCAGGGAAAGAGAAGGGCCTCAAAATAACGATAAACTTTGGGTATATTACACTAACAGTAAAAGTCTAAGAAACAAGATAAATGATTTAAATGCTCTTGTCTGCAAAGAAAAAATAGATATTATTGCACTTACAGAAACGTGGATAAATGTAGAAAAACGAGAACTATTAGCTGAGTATTAAATAAATGGATTTAAACTATTTCACACACATAGATATATATTAGACGAGGAGTGGGAGTAGCCATATATGTGAGGGAAAATATGAAAAGTAGTTTCAAAGAGGGAATCAAAACTGAGTAACACAGAAACTATTTGGATAGAATTAAACGAAAAAGCAAATTATCTTATAATACAGGCCAAAAACTTATACAGGATAGAAGCAAAGCACCTTTGGGATGAAATATCTAGAGCATCAAAGTCTAGCAGTATTTATGTCATGGTTGACTTTAACTTTAATGGAATAAATTGGTTTAACAAAACAGGGAATAATGAACCAGAAGATTTTCTAGAATTAATTGACGAATGCTTTCTTACACAACGCATTAAGGAACCAACGCAGGAAAATAATACTTTAGATTTAGTGTTAACTAACAGGGAAACACAAATTAATGACATCGAAATAGGGAGTGAGCTAGGGAACAGTGATCATAAAGAAATCAGATTTAGCAGTGAATGGATTTCTGTAGGAGAAAATTCTGTTAAAGTGCTAGATTTTCGAAAAGATGATTTGAATGGCCGAAGATTTTTTGGGGTCAAATAGATTGGAAAGTCTTGGGCTTGGGCAAAATGATCAGGGAAAGAAAAGGGCCTCAAAATAACAATTCACTTAGTGTATATTACACTAACAGTAGAAGTCTAAGAAATAAAATTAACGAATTAAATGCTCTTGTCTGCACAGAAAAAATAGATATTATTGCACTTACCGAAACATGGATGAATGTAGAAAATAGAGAACTATTAGCTGAATATCAAATAAATGGATTTAAACTATTTCACACAGATCGATATATTAGACGAGGAGGTGGAGTAGCCATATATGTTAGGGACAATTTGAAATGTAGTCTCAAAGAGGGAATCAAAACTGAGCCACACACAGAAACTATTTGGTTAGAATTAAACGAAAAAGCAAATAATATTATAATAGGAGTTATATATAGGCCACCAAATTTAGGCAGAATGGAAGCAAAGCATCTATGGGATGAAATATTTAGAGCATCTAGATCTAACAGTATTTATGTCATGGGTGACTTTAACTTTAGTGGAATAAACTGGTTGAACAAAACAGGGAACAGTGAAGCAGAAGATTTTCTACAATTAATTGACGTTTGCTTTCTTACGCAACACATTAAGGAACCAACGCGGGAAAAAAATATATTAGATTTAGTGTTAACTAACAGGGAAACACAAATTAATGACATCGAAATAGGGAGTGAGCTATGGAACAGTGATCACAAAGAAATCAGATTTACCATAGAATGGAATAGACCTGTAGGAGACAATTCTGTTAAATTGCCAGATTTTCGAAAAGCTGTTTTTAATAGCCTAAGAAATTTTTTGGGTCAAATAGACTGGAAAGTCTTGGGTATGGGGTGGGGGCCGGTCTTGGAGCGAGACATGAACCCAGCGATAGGTGACGTAAAAGGGGATTTCGATGTGGATTTAATATATAACTTATTTAAGAATATTCTAAACAAAGCACAGGAACGTAGTATACCATACAAATTGAATAGATCGAATACTAATGACCCAAAGTGGATAACAAAAAATTTAAAGAACCTTATAGGTAAAAAGAGAGCTTGGTACAAAAGGATTAAGAATGGGAAAGTCAGTTTAGAACTGGAATTCATACAACTGGTTAGAAATGTTGAAAAAGAGATTAGGAAAGCAAAAAGAAACTATGAATTTCGCATAGCAGAGCAAGCAAAGTCAAATCCTAAATGGTTTTTTCAGTTAAGAACATAAGAACAAAGGCAACTGCAGAAGGCCTGTTGGCCCATACGAGGCAGCTCCTATTTATAACCACCCAATCCCACTCATATACATGTCCAACACACGCTTGAAACAATCGAGGGACCCCACCTCCACAATGTTACGCGGCAATTGGTTCCACAAATCAACAACCCTGTTACTGAACCAGTATTTACCCAAGTCTTTCCTAAATCTAAACTTATCCAATTTATACCCATTGTTTCGTGTTCTGTCTTGTGTTGATACTTTTCAATACCCTATTAATATCCCCTTTGTTATGTCCATTCACCCACTTGTAAACCTCTATCATGTCACCCCTAACTCTTCACCTTTCCAGTGAATGCAACTTAAGCTTTGTTAATCTTTCTTCATATGAAAGATTTCTAATTTGGGGAATTAACTTAGTCATCCTACGCTGGACACGTTCAAGTGAATTTATATCCATTCTATAATATGGCGACCAAAACTGAACTGCATAATCTAAATGGGGCCTAACTAGAGCAAGATATAGCTTGAGAACCACACCAGGTGTCTTGTTACTAACGCTGCGATTAATAAATCCAAGTGTCCGATTTGCCTTATTACGAACATTTATGCATTGATCCTTTTGTTTTAAATTCTTACTAATTATAACTCCCAGATCCCTTTCGCAATCCGACTTCGCAATCTCAACACCATCTAGCTCGTATCTTGTAACTCTATCATCATTACCTAACCTCAGAACTTTACATTTATCAGCATTAAACTGCATCTGCCAATCCTTTGACCATTTCAAAACCCTATCTAGATCAACTTGAAGTGATAGTGAGTCCTCCTCCGAATTAATTTCCCTACCGATTTTCGTATCATCGGCAAATTTGCAAATGTTGCTACTCAAACCTGAATCTAAATCATTTATATATATTATAAACAACAGAGGTCCCAGGACAGAGCCTTGAGGCATTCCATTTACAACATTTTCCCACTCTGACTTGATTCCATTTATACTACTCTCTGTTTCCTTTGGTATAGCCATGCCCTAATCCAGCTTAATATAGCACCCCCAATACCATGAGACTCTATCTTTTTAATCAGTCTTTCATGTGGCCTGTATCAAAAGCTTTGCTAAAGTCAAGGTACACAACATCACAATCCTTACCACTATCAACTGCCTCAACTATGCTAGAATAAAAAGATAACAAATTTGTTAAACATGAACGGCCATTTATAAAACCATGTTGCGACTCAATTATTAATTTATGTTTTTCAAGATGAAGACGAATTTTATTTGCTATTATAGATTCGAGTAACTTTCCCACAATAGACTTTAGGTTAATTGGTCGATAGTTAGACGCAAGTGATCTATCTCTTTTCTTAAAAACTGGTATCACATTAGCAACTTTCCAAAACTCTGGCACTCTGCCTGACTCTATTGATTTATTAAATATGGTTGACAGTGGGTCACAAAGCTCCTCTTTGCATTCTTTAAGCACCCTGGCAAACACTTCATCCGGCCCTGGGGATTTGTTTGGTTTGAGTTTTACTATTTGTTTAAGAACATCCTCCCTGGTAACTGCTAAACTCGTCAACCTGTCCTCGTCCCCACCCACATAGACTTGTTCGGCTGAAGGCATATTGTTAAGTTCCTCTTTAGTAAATACAGATACAAAATATTTATTAAAAATACTACTCATCTCTTCATCACTATCTGTTATTTGACCTGTCTCAGTTTTTAATGGACCTATCCTTTCCCTAGTCTTAGCACGATTTAACTGAAAAAAAACCTTTAGGATTTGTCTTTGCTTGCCCTGCTATGCGAACTTCATAATTTCTTTTTGCTTTCCTTATCTCTTTTTTAACATTTCTAACCAGTTGTACGAATTCGTTCTAAAGTGACCTCCCCATTTTTAATCCTTTTGTACCAAGCTCTCTTTTTACCTATAAGGTTCTTCAAATTCTTTGTTATCCACTTTTGCGTCATTAGTATTCGATCTATTCAATTTGTATGTTATACTACGTTCCTGTGCTTTGTTTAGAATATTCATAAATAAGTTATATATTGAATCCACATCGAAATCCCCCATTTAAGTCACCTATTGCTGGGTTCATGTCTCGCTCCAAGACCGGCCCACACCCCATACCCAAGACTTTCCAATCAATTTGACCCAAAAAATTTCTTAGGCTATTAAAATCAGCTTTTCGAAAATCTGGCACTTTAACAGAATTTTCTCCTACAAGTCCAAGAAAGGATAGGTCCATTAGGGAAAGGATAGGTCCATTAAAAACTGAGACAGGTCAAATAACAGATAGTGATGAAGAGATGAGTAGTATTTTTAATAAATATTTTGTATCTGTATTTACTAAAGAGGAACTTAACAATATGCCTTCAGCCGAACAAGTCTATGTGGACTTGTTGTGGACGAATTAATTTCCCTACCGATTTTCGTATCATCGGCAAATTTGCAAATGTTGCTACTCAAACCTGAATCTAAATCATTTATTTATATTATAAACAACAGAGGTCCCAGGACAGAGCCTTGAGGCACTCCACTTACAACATTTTCCCACTCTGACTTGATTCCATTTATACTAACTCTCTGTTTCCTTTGGTATAGCCATGCCCTAATCCAGCTTAATATAGCACCCCCAATACCATGAGACTCTATTTTTTTAATCAGTCTTTCATGTGGCACTGTATCAAAAGCTTTGCTAAAGTCAAGGTATACAACATCGCAATCCTTACCACTATCAACTGCCTCAACAATGCTAGAATAAAAAGATAACAAATTTGTTAAACATGAACGGCCATTTATAAAACCATGTTGCGACTCAATTATTAATTTATGTTTTTCAAGATGAAGACGAATTTTATTTGCTATTATAGATTCGAGTAACTTTCCCACAATAGACGTTAGGCTAATTGGTCGATAGTTAGACGCAAGTGATCTATCTCCTTTCTTAAAAACTGGTATCACATTAGCAACTTTCCAAAACTCTGGCACTCTGCCTGACTCTATTGATTTATTAAATATGGTTGACAGTGGGTCACAAAGCTCCTCTTTGCATTCTTTAAGCACCCTAGCAAACACTTCATCCGGCCCTGGGGATTTGTTTGGTTTGAGTTTTACTATTTGTTTAAGAACATCCTCCCTGGTAACTGCTAAACTCGTCAACCTGTCCTCGTCCCCACCCACATAGACTTGTTCGGCTGAAGGCATATTGTTAAGTTCCTCTTTAGTAAATAAGAACATAAGAACATAAGAACATAAGAACAAAGGTAACTGCAGAAGGCCTATTGGCCCATACGAGGCAGCTCCTATTCTATAACCACCCAATCCCACTCATATACTTGTCCAACCCGTGCTTGAAACAATCGAGGGACACCACCTCCACAATGTTACGCGGCAATTGGTTCCACAAATCAACAACCCTGTTACTGAACCAGTATTTACCCAAGTCTTTCCTAAATCTAAACTTATCCAATTTATATCCATTGTTTCGTGTTCTGTCCTGTGTTGATACTTTTAATACCCTATTAATATCCCCCCGGTTATGTCCATTCATCCACTTGTAAACCTCTATCATGTCACCCCTAACTCTTCGCCTTTCCAGTGAATGCAACTTAAGCTTTGTTAATCTTTCTTCATATGAAAGATTTCTAATTTGGGGAATTAACTTAGTCATCCTACGCTGGACACGTTCAAGTGAATTTATATCCATTCTATAATATGGCGACCAAAACTGAACTGCATAATCTAAATGGGGCCTAACTAGAGCAAGATATAGCTTGAGAACCACACCAGGTGTCTTGTTACTAACGCTGCGATTAATAAATCCAAGTGTCCGATTTGCCTTATTACGAACATTTATGCATTGATCCTTTTGTTTTAAATTCTTACTAATCATAACTCCCAGATCCCTTTCGCAATCCGACTTCGCAATCACAACACCATCTAGCTCGTATCTTGTAACTCTATCATCATTACCTAACCTCAGAACTTTACATTTATCAGCATTAAACTGCATCTGCCAATCCTTTGACCATTTCAAAACCCTATCTAGATCAACTTGAAGTGATAGTGAGTCCTCCTCCGAATTAATTTCCCTACCGATTTTCGTATCATCGGCAAATTTGCAAATGTTGCTACTCAAACCTGAATCTAAATCATTTATATATATTATAAACAACAGAGGTCCCAGGACAGAGCCTTGAGGCACTCCACTTACAACATTTTCCCACTCTGACTTGATTCCATTTATACTAACTCTCTGTTTCCTTTGGTATAGCCATGCCCTAATCCAGCTTAATATAGCGCCCCCAATACCATGAGACTCTATTTTTTTTTTTTTTTAATCAGTCTTTCATGTGGCACTGTATCAAAAGCTTTGCTAAAGTCAAGGTATACAACATCGCAATCCTTACCACTATCAACTGCCTCAACAATGCTAGAATAAAAAGATAACAAATTTGTTAAACATGAACGGCCATTTATAAAACCATGTTGCGACTCAATTATTAATTTATGTTTTTCAAGATGAAGACGAATTTTATTTGCTATTATAGATTCGAGTAACTTTACCACAATAGACGTTAGGCTAATTGGTCGATAGTTAGACGCAAGTGATCTATCTCCTTTCTTAAAAACTGGTATCACATTAGCAACTTTCCAAAACTCTGGCACTCTGCCTGACTCTATTGATTTATTAAATATGGTTGACAGTGGGTCACAAAGCTCCTCTTTGCATTCTTTAAGCACCCTAGCAAACACTTCATCCGTCCCTGGGGATTTGTTTGGTTTGAGTTTTACTATTTGTTTAAGAACATCCTCCCTGGTAACTGCTAAACTCGTCAACCTGTCCTCGTCCCCACCCACATAGACTTGTTCGGCTGAAGGCATATTGTTAAGTTCCTCTTTAGTAAATACAGATACAAAATATTTATTAAAAATACTACTCATCTCTTCATCACTATCTGTTATTTGACCTGTCTCAGTTTTTAATGGACCTATCCTTTCCCTAGTCTTAGTACGATATAACTGAAAAAACCCTTTAGGATTTGTCTTTGCTTGCCCTGCTATGCGAACTTCATAGTTTCTTTTTGCTTTCCTTATCTCTTTTTTAACATTTCTAACCAGTTGTACGAATTCCTGTTCTAAAGTGACCTCCCCATTTTTAATCCTTTTGTACCAAGCTCTCTTTTTACCTATAAGGTTCTTCAAATTCTTTGTTATCCACTTTGGGTCATTAGTATACGATCTATTCAATTTGTATGGTATACTACGTTCCTGTGCTTTGTTTAGAATATTCTTAAATAAGTTATATATTGAATCCACATCGAAATCCCCATTTAAGTCACCTATCGCTGGGTTCATGTCTCGCTCCAAGACCGGCCCACACCCCATACCCAAGCCTTTCCAATCAATTTGACCCAAAAAATTTCTTAGGCTATTAAAATCAGCTTTTCGAAAATCTGGCACTTTAACAGAATTTTCTCCTACTGGTCTATTCCATTCTATGCTAAATCTGATTTCTTTGTGATCACTGCTCCCTAGCTCACTCCCTATTTCGATGTCATTAATTTGCGTTTCCCTGTTAGTTAACACTAAATCTAAAATATTATTTTCCCGTGTTGGTTCCTTAATGTGTTGCGTAAGAAAGCAATCGTCAATTAATTCTAGAAAATCTTCTGCTTCACTATTCCCTGTTTTGTTCAACCAGTTTATTCCGCTAAAATTAAAGTCACCCATGACATAAATACTGTTAGATCTAGATGCTCTAGATATTTCATCCCATAGATGCTTTGCTTCCATTCTGTCTAAATTTGGTGGCCTATATATTACTCCTATTATAATATTATTAGCTTTTTCGTTTAATTCAATCACGAAAACCGGGGGGATATTAATAGGGTATTAAAAGTATCAACACAGGACAGAACACGAAACAATGGGTATAAATTGGATAAGTTTAGATTTAGGAAAGACTTGGGTAAATACTGGTTCAGTAACAGGGTTGTTGATTTGTGGAACCAATTGCCGCGTAACATTGTGGAGGTGGGGTCCCTCGATTGTTTCAAGCACGGGTTGGACAAGTATATGAGTGGGATTGGGTGGTTATAGAATAGGAGCTGCCTCGTATGGGCCAATAGGCCTTCTGCAGTTACCTTTGTTCTTATGTTCTTATGTTCAATCCAAATAGTTTCTGTGTGTGGCTCTGTTTTGATTCCCTCTTTGAGACTACATTTCAAATTGTCCCTAACATATATGGCTACTCCACCTCCTCGTCTAATATATCTATCTGTGTGAAATAGTTTAAATCCATATATTTGATATTCAGCTAATAGTTCTCTATTTTCTACATTCATCCACGTTTCGGTAAGTGCAATAATATCTATTTTTTCTGTGCAGACAAGAGCATTTAATTCGTTAATTTTATTTCTTAGACTTCTACTGTTAGTGTAATATACCCTAAGTGAATTGTTATTTTGCGGACCTTCTCTTTCCCTGATCGTTTTGCCAATTCCTTTCTCCCACAAACACATACTTTTATTACCACCTTCCTCCAAATCAATTCCCATACCTCTATCTACTAACAGTTTAAACCCAAACAAACACCTCTAACCACTTCTTCTAGCGAGTTCGCAACAGCAACAACCCCAGCTCTCGATAGATGCACCCCATCACGAGCATACATTTCATTTCTTCCATAGAAGTGTTCCCAGTTGTCTATGAAAGATATTGCATTTGATTTGCAATATCTTTCCAGCCGGCAATTGACACCAAGTGCCCTCGATATCCATTCATTTCCCACTCCCTTTCTTGGAAGAATGCCACATATGATATGGCTGTTTTATACCTCTGAATCAGTTCCTCACTCCTGACTCGACCAACATCATTTCCTCCCACGCTAATGCAAATAATGGGATTGTTCCCATTACCAGCCATAATATCATTCATGTTGTTTATAATATCACCAATGCCAGCTCCGGGATAGCAAACCCTTAACCTGTTCCCCCTATCTCTAGCACAAAACGTTCTATCCAAATACCTTATCTGGGAATCTCCCACAACTAATGTTTGCTTAGGTACTTCCTTTACTTTCTGAGGGGCCTGCGCTTCCTTTCTCTTCGTTGCTTTCCCTCTTGCGCGATCCACAGTCTCTCCACAGCACTCGTCCTCCAAAACGTCAAATGAATTTGAAGTTGCTATGGCGTTTGAAGGCGGCTTTATCAAAGTCTTCTTAAGGCCCCTGTCTTTCGCAAATACAGATACAAAATATTTATTAAAAATACTACTCATCTCTTCATCACTATCTGTTATTTGACCTGTCTCAGTTTTTAATGGACTGGATTTTTTAAAGGATTGGCAGATGCAGTTTAATGCTGATAAATGTAAAGTTCTGAGGTTAGGTAATGATGATAGAGTTACAAGATACGAGCTAGATGGTGTTGTGATTGCGAAGTCGGATTGCGAAAGGGATCTGGGAGTTATGATTAGTAAGAATTTAAAACAAAAGGATCAATGCATAAATGTTCGTAATAAGGCAAATCGGACACTTGGATTTATTAATCGCAGCGTTAGTAACAAGACACCTGGTGTGGTTCTCAAGCTATATCTTGCTCTAGTTAGGCCCCATTTAGATTATGCAGTTCAGTTTTGGTCGCCATATTATAGAATGGATATAAATTCACTTGAACGTGTCCAGCGTAGGATGACTAAGTTAATTCCCCAAATTAGAAATCTTTCATATGAAGAAAGATTAACAAAGCTTAAGTTGCATTCACTGGAAAGGCGAAGAGTTAGGGGTGACATGATAGAGGTTTACAAGTGGATGAATGGACATAACCGGGGGGATATTAATAGGGTATTAAAAGTATCAACACAGGACAGAACACGAAACAATGGATATAAATTGGATAAGTTTAGATTTAGGAAAGACTTGGGTAAATACTGGTTCAGTAACAGGGTTGTTGATTTGTGGAACCAATTGCCGCGTAACATTGTGGAGGTGGTGTCCCTCGATTGTTTCAAGCACGGGTTGGACAAGTATATGAGTGGGATTGGGTGGTTATAGAATAGGAGCTGCCTCGTATGGGCCAATAGGCCTTCTGCAGTTACCTTTGTTCTTATGTTCTTATGTTCTTAAGTCTATTCCATTCTATGCTAAATCTGATTTCTTTGTGATCACTGTTCCCTAGCTCACTCCCTATTTCGATGTCATTAATTTGTGTTTCCCTGTTAGTTAACACTAAATCTAAAATATTATTTTCCCGTGTTGGTTCCTTAATGTGTTGCATAAGAAAGCAATCGTCAATTAATTCTATAAAATCTTCTGCTTCACTATTCCCTGTTTTGTTCAACCAGTTTATTCCTCTAAAATTAAAGTCACCCATGACATAAATACTGTTAGATCTAGATGCTCTAGATATTTCATCCCATAGGTGCTTTGCTTCCATTCTGTCTAAATTTGGTGGCCTATATATAACTCCTATTATAATATTTTTAGCTTTTTCGTTTAATTCTATCCAAATAGTTTCTGTGTGTGGCTCAGTTTTGATTCCCTCTTCGAGACTACATTTCAAATTGTCCCTAACATATATGGCTACTCCCCCTCCTCGTCTAATATATCTATCTGTGTGAAATAGTTTAAATCCATTTATTTGATATTCAGCTAATAGTTCTCTATTTTCTACATTCATCCATGTTTCGGTAAGTGCAATGATATCTATTTTTTCTGTGCAGACAAGAGCATTTAATTCGTTAATTTTATTTCTTAGACTTCTACTGTTAGTGTAATATACACTAAGTGAATTGTTATTTTGAGGCCCTTCTCTTTCCCTGATCATTTTGCCAATTCCTTTCTCCCACAAACACATACTTTTATTACCTCCTTCCTCCAAATCAATTCCCATACCTCTATCTACTAACAGTTTAAACCCAAACAAACACCTCTAACCACTTCTTCCAACGAGTTCGCAACAGCAACAACCCCAGCTCCGGATAGATGCACCCTATCACGAGCATACATTTCATTTCTTCCATAGAAGTGTTCCCAGTTGTCTATGAAAGATATTGCATTTGATTTGCAATATCTTTCCGGCCGGCAATTGACACCAAGTGCCCTCGACATCCATTCATTTCCCACTCCCTTTCTTGGAAGAATGCCACATATGATCGGAATTACTCTCTTGCTTCTAACTAATTCTATGGCTGTTTTATACCTCTGAATCAGTTCCTCACTCCTAACTCGACCAACATCATTTCCTCCCACGCTAATTCAAATAATGGGATTGTTCCCATTTCCAGCCATAATATCATTCATGTTGTTTATAATATCACCAATACCAGCTCCGGGATAGCAAACCCTTAACCTGTTCCCGCTCTATCTAGCACAAAACGTTCTATCCAAATACCTTATCTGGGAATCTCCCACAACTAAAGTTTGCTTAGGTACTTCCTTTACTCTCTGAGGGGCCTGCGCTTCCTTGCTCTTCGTTGCTTTCCCTTTTGCTCGATCCGCAGTCTCACCACAGCACTCGTCCTCCAAAACGTCAAATGAATTAGAAGTTGCTATGGCGTTTGAAGGCGGCTTTATCAAAGTCTTCTTAAGGCCCCTGTCTTTCACAACTCTAAACAAACGAATCGAACTAAGACTAGGGAAAGGATAGGGCCATTACAAACTGAGACAGGTCAAATAACGGATAATGACAAGGAGATGAGTAGTATTTTAACAAATATTTTATATCTGTATTTACTAAAGAAGAACTTAACAATATGCCTTCAGCCGAACAAGTCTATGTGGGTGGGGATGAGGACAGGTTGACTAGTTTAGCAGTTACCAGGGAGGATGTAATTAAACAATTAGAAAAACTAAAACCAAACAAATCCCCAGGGCCGGATGAAGTGTTTGCCAGGGTGCTTAAAGAATGCAAAGAGGAGCTTTCCGAGCCACTGTCTACCATATTTAATAAATCAATAGAGTTAGGCAGAGTGCCAGAGTCATGGAAGGTAGCTAATGTTAGGTTAGGACTTTTAACGCATTTGACGTATTAGAGGACGAGTGCTGTGTTGAACCTGTTGTTCAACGAGGTGGCAAAGACAAAGTAACGAGGAGCATTGAAGCGCAGGTCCCTCAAACTGCTCGAAAGGAAAAGGGAGAATCGAAGCGAATTTTGCTTGTGGGAGATTCCCAGGTGAGGTATTTAGACAGAACGTTTTGTGCCAGAGATAGGGGGAACAGATTAAGGGTTTGCTATCCGGGAGCTGGAATTGGTGATATTGTTGGAAACATGAATGATATTATGACAGGAAATGGGAACAAACCCATTATTTGTATTAGTGCAGGGGGTAATGATGTTGGACGAGTTAGGAGTGAGGAACTAATACAGAGATTCAGGACAGCCATTTAATTAGTTAGGAGCAAGGGAGGAATCCCGATCATATGTGGCATTCTTCCAGGAAAAGGAGTGGGAAATGAATGGATGTCGAGGACAATTGGTGTCAATTGCCGGCTGGAAAGATATTGTAAATCAAATGCAATATCTTTCATAGACAACTGGGAACACTTCTATGGAAGAAATGAAATGTATGCTCGTGATGGGGTGCATCTATCGAGAGCTGGGGTTGTTGCTGTTGCGAACTCGTTGGAAGAAGTGGTTAGAGGTGTTTGTTTGGGTTTAAACTGTTAGTAGATAGAGGTATGGGAATTGATTTGGAGGAAGGAGATAATAAAAGTATGTGTTTGTGGGAGAAAGGAATTGGCAAAATGATCAGGGGAAAGAGAAGGGCCTCAAAATAACAATTCACTTAGGGTATATTACACTAACAGTAGAAGTCTAAGAAATAAAATTAACGAATTAAATGCTCTTGTCTGCACAGAAAAAATTGATATTATTGCACTTACCGAAACGTGGATGAATGTAGAAAATAGAGAACTATTAGCTGAATATCAAATAAATTGATTTAAACTATTTCACAAGATAGATATATTAGACGAGGAGGGGGAGTAGCCATATATGTTAGGGACAATTTGAAATGTAGTCTCAAAGAGGGAATCAAAACTGAGCCACACACAGAAACTATTTGGATAGAATTATACGAAAAAGCAAATAATATTATAATAGGAGTTATATATAGGCCACCAAATTTAGACAGAATGGAAGCAAAGCATCTATGGGATGAAATATCTAGAGCATCTAGATCTAACAGTATTTACGTCATGGGTGACTTTAATTTTAGTGGAATAAACTGGTTGAACAAAACAGGGAATAGTGAAGCAGAAGATTTTCTAAAATTAATTGACGATTGCCTTCTTACGCAACACATTAAGGAACCAACACGGGAAAATAATATTTTAGATTTAGTGTTAACTAACAGGGAAACACAAATTAATGACATCGAAATAGGGAGTGAGCTAGGGAACAGTGATCACAAAGAAATCAGATTTAGCATAGAATGGAATAGACTTGTAGGAGAAAATTCTGTTAAAGTGCCAGATTTTCGAAAAGCTGATTTTAATAGCCTAAGAATTTTTTGGGTAAAATTGATTGGAAAGTCTTGGGTATGGGGTGGGGGCCGGCCTTGGAGCGAGACATGAACCCAGCGATAGGTGACGTAAATGGGGATTTCGATGTGGATTCAATATATAACTTATTTAAGAATATTCTAAACAAAGCACAGGAACGTAGTATACCATACAAATTGAATAGATCGAATACTAATGACCCAAAGTGGATAACAAAGAATTTGAAGAACCTTATAGGTAAAAAGAGAGCTTGGTACAAAAGGATTAAAAATGGGGAGGTCAATTTAGAACAGGAATTCGTACAACTGGTTAGAAATGTTAAAAAAGAGATAAGGAAAGCAAAAAGAAACTATGAAGTTCGCATAGCAGGGCAAGCAAAGACAAATCCTGAAAGGTTTTTTCAGTTATATCGTACTAAGACTAGGGAAAAGATAGGTCCATTTAAAACTGAGACAGGTCAAATAACAGATAGTGATGAAGAGATGAGTAGTATTTTTAATAAATATTTTGTATCTGTATTTACTAAAGAGAAACTTAACAATATGCCTTCAGCCGAACAAGTCTATGTGGGTGGGGACGAGGACAGGTTGACGAGTTTAGCAGTTACCAGGGAGGATGTTCTTAAACAAATAGTAAAACTCAAACCAAACAAATCCCCAGGGCCGGATGAAGTGTTTGCCAGGGTGCTTAAAGAATGCAAAGAGGAGCTTTGTGACCCACTGTCAACCATATTTAATAAATCAATAGAGTCAGGCAGAGTGCCAGAGTTTTGGAAAGTTGCTAATGTGATACCAGTTTTTAAGAAAAGAGATAGATCACTTGCGTCTAACTATCGACCAATTAGCCTAACGTCTATTGTGGGAAAGTTACTCGAATCTATAATAGCAAATAAAATTCATCTTCATCTTGAAAAACATAAACTAATAATTGAGTCGCAACATGGTTTTATAAATGGCCGTTCATGTTTAACAAATTTGTTATCTTTTTATTCTAGCATTGTTGAGGCAGTTGATAGTGGTAAGGATTGCGATGTTGTGTAGCTTGACTTTAGCAAAACTTTTGATACAGTGCCACATGAAAGACTGATTAAAAAGATAGAGTTTCATGGTATTGGGGGTGCTATATTAAGCTGGATTAGAGCATGGCTATACCAAAGGAAACAGAGAGTTAGTATAAATGGAGTCAAGTCAGAGAGGGAAAATGTTGTAAGTGGGGTGCCTCAGGGCTCTGTCCTGGGACCTCTGTTTTTATAATATATATAAATGATTTAGATTCAGGTTTGAGTAGCAACATTTGCAAATTTGCCGATGATACGAAAATCGATAGGGAAATTAATTCGGAGGAGGACTCACTATCACTTCAAGTTGATCTAGATAGGGTTTTGAAATGGTCGAAGGATTGGCAGATGCAGTTTAATGCTGATAAATGTAAAGTTCTGAGGTTAGGTAATGATGATAGGGTTACAAGATACGAGCTAGATGGTGTTGAGATTGCGAAGTCGAATTGCGAAAGGGATCTGGGAGTTATGATTAGTAAGAATTTAAAACAAAAGGATCAATGCATAAATGTTCGTAATAAGGCAAATCGGACACTTGGATTTATTAATCGCATCGTTAGTAACAAGACACCTGGTGTGGTTCTCAAGCTATGTCTTGCTCTAGTTAGGCCCCATTTAGATTATGCAGTTCAGTTTTGGTCGCCATATTATAGAATGGATATAAATTCCCTTGAACGTGTCCTGCGTAGGATGACAAAGTTAATTCCCCAAATTAGAAATCTTTCATATGAAGAAAGATTAACAAAGCTTAAGTTGCATTCACTGGAAAGGCGAAGAGTTAGGGGTGACATGATAGAGGTTTACAAGTGGGTGAATGGACATAACAAAGGGGATATTAATAGGGTATTAAAAGTATCAACACAAGACAGAACACGAAACAATGGGTATAAATTGGATAAGTTTAGATTTTGGAAAGACTTGGGTAAATACTGGTTCAGTAACAGGGTTGTTGATTTGTGGAACCAATTGCCGCGTAACGTGGTGGAGGTGGGGTCCCTCGATTGTTTCAAGCGTGGGTTGGACATGTATATGAGTGGGATTGGGTTTTTATAAATAGGAGCTGCCTCGTATGGGCCAATAGGCCTTCTGCAGTTACCTTCATTCTTGTCAAGCTCTTACTTAACACTAAGATACGTGTAATATCTTAGCTACATCATCAGCTTCAAGGAGTATTTAGTATTCAATAGGATACTTTAGCGGCACATAACGTCACTAGCGGTTCCAATGAGGGATAAGATTAACAACTCATTAGCATTGAAGTGTGAAGATCTCACAGCAGCCTGACTTTAGCAGTAGGTGACGTCACAAGCTAAACAATGTTGCCTTGTATCAACTGGTATCTTATTATATGTAATATATTCAATGTTTATTACTACTAATAATAATATTCTTCAAAATGTCAAGACTAACCATCCCAAACCAAACCTCACCAAGGGTTTAAGAATGTACATATTACCCGTTTATAATTTTTATTAGTAAAAATAGTTTACATTTTTGTTTCATAACCAAATATACCATGTGGAAGCCTTATATTTTAAATAACAATTATTAATTACAGAACTGGGCAACTGCAGGGGGGGGGGGGGAGGATCTATGGCAGTTCCTCTACCATTTTATATATCAGTATTTCCTACACAGCAACAACATTTATGTGACACTAGATAAATGGTTCGCGATATTTAACAGGTGTTTCTCGTACATCTGGCAACTTAGCATGCGAATAACTGTGTTCATAGGTTAGACAACTGTCCTTACATCTATCATATAGCTGCCCAAATGTCGTACCGCAATTCATCCATCTGGCAACTCAGCTGGATGCTAGCCACTATATTGATTGGTTATACATTCCTAGACCTCGAAAATCCTAATCTTGCTCAAAAAACCTGCTAACTTGTTTCTAAACCAACAATCACAAACACACACACACACACACACACACACACACACACACACACACACACACACACACACACACACACACACACACACACACACACACAAAATGATCTACCAGTTGGTATACAGAATTATATGAACATGTTTGCTGATGATGCTAAGATAATAGGAAGGATAAGAAACTTAGATAATTGTCATGCCCTTCAAGAAGACCTGGACAAAATAAGTATATGGAGCACCACTTGGCAAATGGAATTTAATGTTAATAAATGCCATGTTATGGAATGTGGAATAGGAGAACATAGACCCCACACAACCTATATATTATGTGAGAAATCTTTAAAGAATTCTGATAAATAAAGAGATTTAGGGGTGGTTCTAGACAGAAAACTATCACCTGAGGAACACATAAAGAATATTGTGCGAGGAGTCTATGCCACGCTTTCTAACTTCAGAATTGCTTTTATATACATGGATGGCGATATACCAAAGAAATTGTTCACGACTTTTGTTAGGCCAAAGCTAGAATATGCAGCGGTTGTGTGGTGCCCATATCTTAAGAAGCACATCAACAAACTGGAAAAGGTGCAAAGACACGCTACTAAGTGGCTCCCAGAACTGATGGGCAAGAGCTACGAGGAGAGGTTAGAGGCATTAAATATGTCAAAACTAGAAAACAGAAGAAAAAGAGATGATATGATCACTACATACAAAATAGTAACAGGAATTGATAAAATCGATAGGGACACACACACACACAAATGTGTGTGTGTGTGTGTGTGTGTGTGTGTGTGTGTGTGTGTGTGTGTGTGTGTGTGTACTCACCTAATTGTGCTTGCGGGGGTTGAGCTTTGGTTCTTTGGTCCCGCCTCTCAACTGTCAATCAACTGATGTGTGTGTGTACTCACCTAGTTGTGCTTGCGGGGGTTGAGCTCTGGCTCTCTGGTCCCGCCTCTCAACCGTCAATCAACAGGTGTACAGGTTCCTGAGCCTATTGGGCTCTATCATATCTACACTTGAAACTGTGTATGGAGTCAGCCTCCACCACATCACTTCCTAATGCATTCCATTTGTCAACCACTCTGACACTAAAAAAGTTCTTTCTAATATCTCTGTGGCTCATTTGGGCACTCAGTTTCCACCTGTGTCCCCTAGTGCGTGTGCCCCTTGTGTTAAATAGCCTGTCTTTATCAACCCTGTCGATTCCCTTGAGAATCTTGAATGTGGTGATCATGTCCCCCCTAACTCTTCTGTCTTCCAACTAAGTGAGGTTCAATTCCCGTAGTCTCTCCTCGTAGCTCATACCTCTCAGCTCGGGTACTAGTCTGGTGGCAAACCTTTGAACCTTTTCCAGTTTAGTCTTATGCTTGACTAGATATGGACTCCATGCTGGAGCCGCATACTCCAGGATTGGTCTGACATATGTGGTATATAATGTTCTAAAAGATTCCTTACACAAGTTTCTAAAGGCCGTTCTTATGTTAGCCAACCTGGCATATGCTGCTGATGTTATCCTCTTGATATGAGCTTCAGGGGACAGGTCTGGCGTGATATCAACCCCCAGGTCTTTCTCTCTCTCTGACTCTTGAAGTATTTCATCTCCCAAGTGATACCTTGTATCTGGTCTCCTGCTTCCTACCCCTATCTTCATTACATTACATTTGCTTGGGTTAAACTCTAACATCCATTTGTTCGACCATTCCTGCAGCTTGTCCAGGTCTTCTTGAAGCCTCAAGCTGTCCTCCTCTGTCTTAATCCTTCTCATAATTTTGGCGTCGTCAGCAAACATTGAGAGGAATGAGTCTATACCCTCTGGGAGATCATTTACGTATGTGTGTGTGTATGTGTGTATGTGTGTATGTGTGTGTGTGTGTGTGTGCGTGTGTGTACTCACCTAGTTGTGTTTGCGGGGGTTGAGCTCTGGCTCTTTGGTCCCGCCTCTCAACCGTCACACCGTGTGTGTGTGTGTGTGTGTGTGTGTGTGTGTGTGTGTGTGTGTGTGTGTGTGTGTGTGTGTGTGTGTGTGTGTGTGTGTGTGTGTGTGTGTGTACTCACCTAGTTGTACTCACCTAGTTGTGCTTGCTGGGTTGAGCTCTGGCTCTTTGGTCCCGCCTCTCAACCGTCAATCAACAGGTGTACAGATTCCTGAGCCTATTGGGCTCTATCATACCTACACTTGAAACTGTGTATGGAGTCAGCCTCCACCACATCACTTCCTAATGCATTCCATTTGTCAACCACTCTGACACTAAAAAAGTTCTTTCTAATATCTCTGTTGCTCATTTGGGCACTCAGTTTCCACCTGTGTCCCCTAGTGCGTGTGCCCCTTGTGTTAAATAGCCTGTCTTTATCTACCCTATCAATTCCCTTCAGAACCTTGAATGTGGTGATCATGTCCCCCCTAACTCTTCTGTCTTCCAGCGAAGTGAGGTTTAATTCCCGTAGTCTCTCCTCGTAGCTCATACCTCTCAGCTCGGGTACTAGTCTGGTGGCAAACCTTTGAACCTTTTCCAGTTTAGTCTTATCCTTGACTAGATATGGACTCCATGCTGGGGCTGCATACTCCAGGATTGGCCTGACATATGTGGTATACAAAGTTCTGAATGATTCTTTACACAAGTTTCTGAATGCCATTCTTATGTTGGCCAGCCTGGCATATGCCGCTGATGTTGTTCTTGTTAAAGATTTAGCTATTCAGGACGGAGTGTCCATGTAGCACGGGCTATGGCGAGCCCGTAATTGAGTTTGGTTATACATGATAACCTTTTTCCTGTGATATTTGGGTCTAAGTTTAAAATGGAGGAGAGGACTTCTCCTTTTTCCCTGCTTATTTATCGCTTCTGTTTTAGTGCACTGGTTTTAGTCTTGTTTTAATAACATTATCTTGGTGGCGGATGTAGAAGCAGAATGCTCACTAATGAGTCCCATTCCTCAACAGCTTTTCTGATCATTGTAGTCGCGGTGGAATGTGCATCTAATGCAGCTGCTGTCGTTGGATTAATGTTGAGTTTGATGCGCAGGGCTTCAGTAGCTTCACATTGCAGTAAGTAGTGCAATAGTGGCGCCTCTGCTTCTGTTCCACACATATGACACTCTTTAACTATTGGGTTCATTACCTCCCAGCAGCACTTGTAACCAAGTCTGAGTCTGTGTATGGCTACTGCAATGTCTCTGGATATCTTTTTGCCAGGCTTGAAAGAGTAGTGAGTAGTACCCAGTGGCTTGTTCGTACCATATTGCAGTGGATCTTCCTTCCGCTACTTTGGCTCTGTGGCGACTTTTGATAGTTGAGAATATTTTCTTCTTGATTTGCTCCTTAATCTGTGAAAAACTTGGAGGTATTTGAACCTGTACAACAGGTAGAGCAGTGGCAGTTTTTGCTAGTGAGTCTGCCTTTTCATTACCATCTATGCCAATGTGACTTGGTATCCAATTTAGGGTGATTGACAGCCCTCGATTATGGGCATCTTTTCCTAGATGTTGAATTTCTGTGATGAGTTGTATATTATCTCTGTGCTGACTAGATAACAATGCCTGGAGCGAAGATTTAGAGTCGGTATGAATGATGACATCATGTAAATTATTCTCAATTGTATAGTTTATTGCCTCCTTCAGGACATATAATTCTGTTTGCAATGTTGAGCACCCACTATTCATGCTCCAGTAAGCTTCATGGTTGGTAGTGTAAACTGCTGCCCCAGCAGAACCTCTTTCTTGATCAACTGATCCGTCTGTGAAGATGTGAGTCGTTGTGGGTCTAGAGATAGTTTCCATTTGTTGCTCTATTATTTCCTTGAGCCTCTGCGGGTCACATGCTGATTTTTTAACTGGTAATCTTTCAATGATTATCATTAGAGTCGATTCTTCCCATGGAGGAGGCTGCCGAAAGTGTTGATATGGTCAATCTTCCCCTTTGTTTTTAATGGTCCATTTCATGTCCATTTTCTCTAAAATCTTGACCACATTATCCATCCATGCCGCTGATGTTATCCTCTTGATATGGGCTGCAGGAGACAGGTCTGGCGTGATATCAACCCCCAAGTCTTTTTCTTTCTCTGACTCCTGAAGAATTTCCTCTCCCAGATGATACCTTGTATCTGGCCTCCTGCTCCCTACACCTATCTTCATTACATTACATTTGGTTGGGTTAAACTCTAACAACCATTTATTCGATCATTCCTTCAGCTTTTCTAGGTCTTATTGAAGCCTCAAACAGTCCTCTTCTGTTTTAATCCTTCTCATAATTTTAGCATCGTCCGCAAACATTGAGAGAAATGAATCTATACCCTCCGGGAGATCATTTACATATATCAGAAACAAGATAGGACCGAGTACAGAGCCCTGTGGGACTCCACTGGTGACTTCACGCCAATCGGAGGTCTCACCCCTCACCTTAACTCTCTGCTTCCTATTGCTTAGGTACTCCCTTATCCACTGGAGCACCTTACCAGCTACACCTGCCTGTCTCTCCAGCTTATGTACCAGCCTCTTATGCGGTACTGTGTCAAAGGCTTTCCGACAATCCAAGAAAATGCAGTCCGCCCACCCCTCTCTTTCTTGCTTAATCTTTGTCACCTGATCGTAGAATTCTATCAAGCCTGTAAGGCAAGATTTACCCTCCCTGAACCCATGTTGGCGATTTGTCACGAAGTCCCTTCTCTCCAGATGTGTTACCAGGTTTTTTCTCACAATCTTCTCCATCACCTTGCATGGTATACAAGTTAAGGACACTGGCCTGTAGTTCAGTGCCTCTTGTCTGTCACCCTTTTTGTATATTGGGACCACATTCGCCGTCTTCCATATTTCTGGGAGGTCTCCCGTCTCCAGTGACTTACCATACACTGTGGAGAGTGGCAAGCACTAATGTGTGTGTGTGTGTGTATGTGTGTGTGTGTGTGTGTGTGTGTGTGTGTGTGTGTGTGTGTGTGTGTGTGTGTGTGTGTGTGTGTGTGTGTGTGTGTGTGTGTGTGTGTGTGTGTGTGTGTGTGTACTCACCTAATTGTGCTTGCGGGGGTTGAGCTTTGGCTCTTTGGTCCCGCCTCTCAACCGTCAATCAACTGGTGTACAGATTCCTGAGCCTACTGGGCTCTATCATATCTACATTTGAAACTGTGTATGGAGTCAGCCTCCACCACATCACTTCCTAGTGCATTCCATTTACTAACTACTCTGACACTGAAAAAGTTCTTTCTAACGTCTCTGTGGCTCATTTGGGTACTCAGCTTCCACCTGTGTCCCCTTGTTCGCGTCCCACCAGTGTTGAATAGTTCATCCTTGTTTACCCGGTCGATTCCCCTGAGGATTTTGTAGGTTGTGATCATGTCCCCCCTTACTCTTCTGTCTTCCAGTGTCGTAAGGTGTATTTCCCGCAGCCTTTCCTCATAACTCATGCTTCTTAGTTCTGGGACTAGTCTAGTAGCATACCTTTGGACTTTTTCCAGCTACGTCTTGTGCTTGACAAGGTACGGGCTCCATGCTGGGGCCGCATTCTCCAGGATTGGTCTTACATATGTGGTGTACAAGATTCTGAATGATTCCTTACACAAGTTCCTGAACGCCGTTCTGATGTTAGCCAGCCTCGCATATGCCGCAGACGTTATTCTCTTTATGTGGGCTTCAGGAGACAGGTTTGGTGTGATATCAACTCCTAGATCTTTCTCTCTGTCTGTTTCATTAAGTACTTCATCTCCTATTCTGTATCCTGTGCCTGGCCTCCTGTTTCCACTGCCTAGTTTCCTTACTTTGCATTTACTCGGGTTGAACTTCAACAGCCATTTGTTGGACCATTCACTCAGTCTATCCAGGTCATCTTGTAGCCTCCTACTATCATCCTCTGTTTCAGTCCTCCTCATAATTTTTGCATCGTCGGTAAACATTGAGAGGAACGAATCTATACCCTCTGGGAGATCATTTACATATACCAGAAACAGTATAGGTCCAAGGACTGACCCCTGCGGGACTCCACTTGTGACGTCTCGCCAATCTGAGACCTCACCCCTCACACAGACTCGTTGTCTCCTGTTGCTTAGGTACTCCTCTATCCACCGGAGTACCTTGCCTTTCACTCCAGCCTGCATCTCCAACTTTCGCACTAGCCTCTTGCGTGGCACTGTATCAAAGGCTTTCTGACAATCCAAAAATATGCAGTCTGCCCACCCTTCTCTTTCTTGCCTGGTCGTAGAATTCAAGTAACCCTGTGAGGCAGGACCTGCCATCCCTGAACCCATGTTGATGCTGTGTTACAAAGTTCCTTCGCTCCAGATGCTCCACTAGTTTTTTTCGCACAATCTTCTCAATGAGCTTGTATGGTATGCAGGTTAGGGACATTGGCCTGTAGTTCAGTGCCTCCTGTCTATCCCCTTTCTTGTATATCGGGACTACGTTAGCTGCTTTCCAAATATCTGGCAGTTCCCCTGTTGCCAGTGATTTGTTATACACTATGGAGAGTGGTAGGCACAGTTCTCTTGCTCCTTCCTTTAGAACCCAAGGGGAGATTCCATCTGGGCCTATAGCTTTCGTCACATCCAACTCTAGTAAACACTTCCTTACTTCCCCGCTGGTAATCTCAAACTCTTCCAGTGGTTCCTGGTTAGCTATTCCTTCACTTACCTCTGGAATTTCTCCTTATTTCTCCTTAATCACATTAGCAACTTTCCATAACTCTGGCACTCTGCCTAACTCTATTTGATTTATTATATATGATAGACAGTGGCTCGGAAAGCTCCTCTTTGCATTCTTTAAGCACCCTGGCAAACACTTCATCCGGCCCTGGGGATTTGTTTGGTTTGAGTTTAACTATTTGTTTAATTACATCCTCCCTGGTAACTGCTAAACTCGTCAACCTGTCCTCGTCCCCACCCACATAGACTTGTTCGGCTGAAGGCATATTGTTAAGTTCCTCTTTAGTAAATACAGATATAAAATATTTATTAAAAATACTACTCATCTCCTCATCATTATCTGTTATTTGACCTGTCTCAGTTTTTAATGGATCTATCCTTTTCCCAATCATTGTCCGGTATAACTGGAAAAACCCTTAAGGATTTGTCTTCGCTTGCTCTGCTATGCGAACCTCATAGTTTCTTTTTGCTTTCCTTATCTCTTTTTTAGTATTTCTAACCAGTTGTACGAATTCCTTTTCTAAACTGACTTCCCCATTCTTAATCCTTTTGTACCACACTCTCCTTTTACCTATAAGGTTCTTCAGATCTTTTGTTATCCACTTTGGATCATTAGTATTCGATCTATTCAATTTATATGGTATACTACGTTCCTGGGCTTTGTTTAGAATATTTTTAAATAGGTTATATTTTGAATCCACATCGAAACCCCCTTTTACGTCACCTGTCGCTGGGTTCACGTCTAGCTCCAAGACCGGCCCCCACCCCATACCCAAGACTTTCCAATCTACTTGACCCAATAAATTTCTTAGGTTATTGAAATTAGTTTTTCGAAAATCAGGTACTTTAACAGAATTTTCTCCTACAGGTCTATTCCATTCCATGCTAAATCTGATTTCTTTATGATCACTGTTACCTAGCTCACTCCCTATTTCGATGTCATTAATTTGTGTTTCCCTGTTAGTTAACACTAAATCTAAAATATTATTTTCCCGCATTGGTTCCTTTATGTGTTGCGTAAGAAAGAAATCGTCAATTAATTCTAGAAAATCTTCTGCTTCATTATTCCCTGTTTTGTTCAACCAGTTTATTCCACTAATATTAAAGTCACCCATGACGTAAATACTGTTAGATCTAGATGCTCTAGATATTTCATCCCATAGATGCTTTGCTTCCATTCTGTATAAATTTGGTGGCCTATATATAACTCCTATTATAATATTATTTGCTTTTTTGTTTAATTCTATCCAAATAGTTTCTGTGTGTGGCTCAGATTAGATTCCCTCTTTGAGACTACATTTCCAATTGTCCCTAACGTTTATGGCTACTCCCCCTCCTCATCTAATATATCTATCTGTGTGAAATAGTTTAAATCCATTTATTTGATATTCAGCTAATAGTTCTCTATTTTCTACATTCATCCACGTTTCGGTAAGTGCAATAATATCTATTTTTTCTGTACAGACAAGAGCATTTAATTCGTTTATTTTATTTCTTAGACTTCTACTGTTAGTGTAATATACACTAAGTGAATTGTTATTTTGAGGCCCTTCTCTTTCCCTGATCATTTTGCCAATTCCTTTCTCCCACAAACACATACTTTTATTATCTCCTTCTCCATATAATTTCCCATACCACTATCTACAAACGGTTTAAACCCAAACAAATGCCTCTAACCACTGGTTCCAACGAGTTCGCAACAGCAACAACCCCAGCCCTCGATAGATGCACCCCATCCCGAGCATACATTTCATTTCTTCCATAGAAGTGTTCCCAGTTGTCTATGAAAGATATTGCATTTGATTTGCAATATCTTTTCAGCCGGCAATTGACACCAAGTGCCCTCGACAACCATTCATTCCCAACGCTCTTTCTTGGAAGAATGCCACATATGATCGGGATTCCTCCCTTGCTCCTAACTAATTTTATGGCTTTGTTAAATTTCTGTATCAGTTCCTCACTCTTAACTCGTCCAACATCATTACCTCCTGCACTAATACAAATAATGGGTTTGTTCCCATTTCCCGTCATAATATCTTTCATGTTGTCAATAATATCTCCAATTCCAGCTCCCGGATTCGCGGTAATTGGTTCCACAAATCAACATTCCGGTTACCGAACCAGAATTTACCCAAGTCTTTCCTATGTCTAAACTTATTCAATTTATACCCATTGTTTCGTGTTCTTTCTTGTGTTGATACTTTTAATACCCTATTAATATCCCCTTTGGTATGTCCATTCATCCACTTGTAAACCTCTATCATGTCACCCCTAATTCTTCGCCTTTCCAGTGAATGCATTTTAAGCTTTGTTAATCTTTCTTCATATGAAAGATTTCTAATTTGGGGAATTAACTTAGTCATCCTACGCTGGACACGTTCAAGTGAATTTATATCCATTCTATAGTACGGCGATCAAAACTGAACTGCATAATCTAAATTAGGCCTAACCAGAGCAAGATATAGCTGAAGAACCACACCAGGTGTCTTGTTACTAACGCCAGGTGTCTTGTTACTTATAATAGAATAACTATAGTTGCCGGGTCAAGTGTCCGTTGATGAAGGAACAGTTCCAGATCCCTCGTCTTCAACTGCCGAGATAAGACGTTAACTATGAGCTGGAGAAGTTCCTGGACACTGCCGCTATGTGCCGACACAACGTGGCACCGCTCTCGTGGTTGTAGCAGTGAATTAAATGACACTACGCAAGTTCCTTTCAATGGTGCTTCTCTCTCTTGCACGCTGCTAATATGGCATCACTAGTAGGAATGGCGTCTCCTTCCTCCCTGGCTGCGATACGCATGCGCAGAACGCTCCAAAGTATTTTCGAGCATAAATTATTTTACTTGTAATTAATTAGGGAAGTAAGGAATAGTGACAAGTACTAATATCACTGATGAAAGTATTAAGGTGCACTATAATTTTGCACAACGCAAGTAGGCTTATTAAGACTGCGTAAAATGAAAATGAACGAGAGGAATATTATATAGAATTGTTTTACATTGCAATATTTTCCACTGTAGTTGTTAATTAACCTAAATGAGCGAGTTCAGTAAACAATAATATACTTTATAAATAATCAACTAAATAAACGATTTTCCTCAGTAAAGGAACATAATTAACTGAATTCGGTTTAGGTTCAACTAAATGTGGCGAGAGTTCATGTAGAAGCCTGTCGCTACCTCCCGGCGTCATTATGACTGTAGGAAAGTTTTAGTTAAGTATTGTGTTGCAATAGAAACATTAATTGTATTAATTCTACAATTTAGTAAGATTAGTAATTACTATGATTAATACAATAATGATGTATTATTATACAAAAATGATGTATTAGTGTTGGATAATTTCCAACAGGGATGGATAGTCCAGCCAATGTTTGAATAATAACATTAAATATACTACATAGATAAGTAGCTTGCCAAGACCTCATTGCCCATCTTGTGACGTCACACATAGTTGTAAAGTCAGGCCTTGACAAGCATCTGTTAATGACAGCTAATATTTTATCCCTATACTGGGCAGCATCACCTCATGCATCACTACAACAACAATAGGTCTTATTACTGTAGAATGCATTTGTTTATTTTAGGTCAGGTTAGGTTAGTATGGTAGGGCTGATGAACTGAATAACAGAAAATATGAGCAAGGCATCAGAGCTTCGCCTGTGACGACATGTACAGAGTAAAGTTAAGCTATTAAGAGAGATTATGAGACTCGAGAGCGGTGGATACCCTACTTGGAACCGCTTGTGTAACGCCGGCTAAAAGCAATGTACCATTGGTGGATCAAACCGCATTTGAGACGAGAACATCAGAATGAAGGTAACTGCAGAAGACTTATTTCAAAATATGTGAAGCAGCTTCTAATGAATCTAGTTCATTTATATGTAGGTTATCTTGAGATGATTTCGGGGCTTTAGTGTCCCCGCGGCCCGGTCCTCGACCAGGCCTCCACCCCCAGGAAGCAGCCCGTGACAGCTGACTAACTCCCAGGTACCTATTTACTGCTAGGTAACAGGGGTATTTAGGGTGAAAGAAACTTTGCCCATTTGTTTCTGCCTCGTGCGGGAATCGAACCCGAGCCACAGAATTACGAGTCCTGCGCACTATCCACCAGGCTACGAGGCCCCTACACTGAATGAGTACACTGTACACTGAATGAGTATTCTAATTTGTTATATGCTACGGTAAGGTTTGTGGGGGGCATCTTTTTGAGCGAATGTGAGACGCACACAAGACTAGCAGTGAAGGAGGAATTAGAGTGACACTGACGATAAGGGAACACTTATGGTAGTAGGACACTGACAGTAGAGGGACACTGACGGTAGAGGGACACTGACGGTAGAGGGACACTGACGGTAGAGGGACACTGACGGTAGAGGGACACTGACGGTAGAGGGACACTGGCGGTAGAGTGACACTGACGATAAGGGAACACTGACAGTAGAGGGACACTGGCGGTAAGAGAACACTGAAGGTAAAGGGACACTGACAGTAGAGGGACACTGGCGGTAAGAGAACACTGACGGTAAGGGGACACTGACAGTAGAGGGACACTGGCGGTAAGAGAACACTGACGGTAGAGGGAGACTGACGGTAAGGGGACACTGACGGTAGAGGGACACTGGCGGTAAGAGAACACTGACGGTAGAGGGAGACTGACGGTAAGGGGACACTGACAGTAGAGGGAAACTGGCGGTAAGAGAACACTGACGGTAAGGGGACACTGACAGTAGAGGGACACTGGCGGTAAGAGAACACTGACGGTAAGGGGACACTGACGGCAGAGAGAGACTGACGGTAAGGGGACACTGACACTGACGGTAGAGGGACACTGACGTTAGGGCGACACTGACGGAAGAGGGACACTGACGAAAGAGGGACACTGATGGTAGGGAGACTCTGATGGAAGTGCGACACTGAAGGTAGGGAGACACTGACACTGACGGTAGAGGGACACTGACGGTAGGGCGACACTGACGGAAGAGGGACACTGACGGTAGGGGGACACTGACGGTAGGGCGACACTGACGGAAGAGGGACACTGATGGTAGGGAGACACTGACACTGATAATAGGGGGACACTGACGGTAAGGGGGACTCTGACGGTAGAGGGACACTGACGGTAGAGGGACACTGACGGTAGGGAGACACTGACACTGACGGTAGAGGGACACTGACGGTAGGGAGACACTGACACTGACGGTAGAGGGACACTGACGGTAGAGGGACACTGACGGTAGAGGGACACTGACGGTAGGGAGACACTGACACTGACGGTAGAGGGACACTGACGGTAGGGAGACACTGACACTGACGGTAGAGGGACACTGACGGTAGGGAGACACTGACACTGACGGTAGAGGGACACTGTCGGTAAGGGTAGTGGTAGAGGGACGGTCCCACTAACGGTAGAGGGACGCTGACACTGATGGTAGAGAGACACTGACGATAGAGGGACACTGACGGTAGAGGGACACTGCCAGTAGAGTGACACTGGCGGTAGAGGGACACTGACGGTTGAGGGACACTGACGGTAGAGGGACACTGACGGTAGAGGGACACTGACGGTAGAGGGAAACTGACGGTTGAGGGACACTGACGGTAGAGGGACACTGACGGTAGAGGGACACTGACGGTAGAGGGACACTGACGGTAGAAGGACACTGATGGTAGAGGGACACTGACACTGACGGTAGAGGGATACTGACGGTAGAGGGACACTGACGGTAGAGAGACACTGACGGTAGAGGGACACTGACGGTAGAGGGACACTGACGGTAGAGGGACACTGACGGTAGAGGGACACTGACACTGACGGTAGAGGGACACTGACACTGACGGTAGAGGGACACTGTCGGTAGAGGGACACTGACGGTAGAGGGACACTGGCGGTAGAGTGACACTGACACTGACGGCAGAAGGACACTGACGATAGAGGGACACTGACACTGCCGGTAGAGGGACACTGACGGTAGAGGGACACTGACGGTAGAGGGACAATGACGGTAGAGGGACACTGACGGTAGAGGGACACTGACACTGACGGTAGAGGGACAATGACGGTAGAGGGACACTGACGGTAGAGGGACACTGACACTGACGGTAGAGGGACAATGACGGTAGAGGGACACTGACACTGACGGCAGAGGGACACTGCCCTTTCTAGATGTAACAGTCATGGAAAGGTGCGGAGGTTTCCACACTGCAGTCTACACTAAGGAAACGAACATAGGAATGTGCCTGAATGCCAACAGTGACTGCCAAGACAGGTACAAGAGGAGTGTTGTTAACGCTTATGTCGACCGTGCTCTCAGCCACAGCTCAGGATGGAAGCAAGTCGATGAAGAACTCTGTAGGGTAAGGCAGGTCCTAGTCAACAACGGCTTCTCCAATGGTTTCGTTGAAGACATCATAAGAAGGAAAGTGAAACGCCATGCAACCTCTGAAGAGACAACTAACCCAACACCTATACCTCCTATTAGACTATTTTACAGGAACTTCTTTTCCACAGCTCATAAAATGGAGGAAAGGGTCCTGAAAGATATTGTTAATAGAAACGTTATCCCTACAGACAAAAATCAAAAGATACAACTGACGATTTACTATAAAACAAAAAAAAACGGCCAATCTACTCACGAGAAACTCTCCAGACACAAAGCAGAACGCTTTAAAAGAGACTAACGTCGTCTATGCCTTCAAATGCCCTCTTGGGGACTGTAAGCCTCAAAAAACTCAGTATATAGGCAAAACAACAACATCTCTTTCCAGGCGATTAACGATGCATAAGCAACAGGGCTCCATTAAGGAACATATAATCTCTTCCCACAACCAAACCATCACCAGAGAAATCCTAGTAAACAACACAGAAATCATCGATAGATACAGCGATAGCAGGCGGCTTGACGTCTGCGAGGCACTACACATCAAGAAGTCAACACCAGCAATCAACAGCCAATTAATGCACAACTATATTCTACCCACTTCAAGACTCCGCTCCAATATAGAAGCATCAAGAAATATGGGCCAATAGGCACTCTGCAATTACTTTCGTTCTTACCTTTAATACCCATTGTTTCGTGTTCTATCTTGTGTTGAAAGTTTTGTTCACCTCATCCCAAACTGTTGCAACATATCACCTCACCAAAATGCGGGTATAAAATGAAAAATGAAAGCTGTTTAAATCATAGCATAAGTAAGAACTCTGCTTAGTGTTTGCAGGTAATAGTTGTGTGTGTGTAAACTAAAAGTCTTTGAAAATGTAATAAGTTATTATGAAACGCGTTCAAGTGTCGTGTCAGACTAGAAATAAAAATGAATTTTGGAGAATTGATTTTTCAATTACCATCAACAGTGAAAAGAAACATAAGAAAGATCGAGAAAATTCGTGTTAGAATTATTAATCTTACTTTTTCGGTCATATTTAATATATATATATATATATATATATATATATATATATATATATATATATATATATATATATATATATATATATATAGATATGCATATATATACCTGTCTCCCAGTCCTCCCCACCATTACTCACTCCCTCCCCCCATCCCCTCGTCCTCCCTACCATTCCCCCTGCCCCATCCCCTCGTCGTCTCCACTATCCCTCACTCTCCTGTCTCCTTCTCCTCCCCCTATTCTCCATTCCCCTGTCCCCTCGTCCCCACCTTCCCCAACTCCCCAATCCCATCGTCTGCCCAACCATTACATCCTCCCTCGTCTGATGCATTTCCAAATGATCTGATGTTCCCATCAGAAAATTGGGAACATCAAATGATCTGATGTTCCCATCACTGAAATATAAGAAAAACAGTTAAAAAATTAAAAACAATGAAAAAATACAAAATTAATTTAGACTTATGAAATGAACGGTATGGTAAACAACGCAGATTATTTCCAACGCAGTGTTATCTTGAGGTTATCTTGAGATGACTTCGGGGCTTTTTTTTTTAGTGTCCTCGCGGCCCGGTCCTCGACCAGGCCTCCACCCCCAGGAAGCAGCCCGTGACAGCTGACTAACACCCAGGTACCTATTTTACTGCTAGGTAACAGGGGCATAGGGTGAAAGAAACTCTGCCCATTGTTTCTCGCCAGCGCCTGGGATCGATCCCAGGACCACAGGATCACAAGTCCAGCGTGCTGTCAGCTCGGCTGACCAGCTCCCATTTTGTTACACAAAATAATTAAATAAAAAAATGAATAAATCGAAATCTATGAAAATTCAATTTATCAATTATATCGGAAACATTGAAATGGAATTGTAACATATTTAGTAAAGCACGTGTTACTCATACATGCAACAGAGGACGCTGTTTTTTCTAATAAAAAGTTGCTTTTACTTGTTACAGGTGTGACATCTTTACTTATACTCACGAAATAAACGGTGGGGTAAACAACACAGCTCAATTCCAAGGCAATGTCACACAAAATAATGAAAACAAAATGAAAATAAATTGAGATCTATGAAAATACAATTTGTTAATGCAATCAGAAACATAAAAACGGAATTGTAACATATTTAGTATAGCGTGTGTTGCTCTTACGTGCATGTTACGGCCCTACTGGGACGCAACCGGGTTCTTCTCTGATGGTAGTAGAGTTTTGGAATCCGGCACCAAGTTAGTAGAGGCTTTCAAGGGGTGTGTTCCATAATGCAAGTAAAACTAAAGGGGGAGGGATACAAATATTCCAGTTTTTCTAATATATTTACCACCACCATATATAAATAAATAACAGTCGCACGCGGGGATTATTACTACACTTATGTACAGTTGCGTCTTCCTCCGAAGACACTGGATGCTCAACGATGCTCACTCTGGGTAGCCCTGGTTCCTTCTTCCGTGGCCCATGATGAATCCACTATGACTATGATGAATCTACCCTGGCCACAGGCCAGCCAAATCACAGTCCCACTGGGTGCTTCGTCGTGGAGGCCTTCAACCACAATCCAGCCTGTAGCTGGCAGGTACCGATCAGCTCCGCTGTGTAGGCCACTCCACGACCGATACTTAGGGTTGCGTGCCCTAGCCGGGAGCCTCGTGTGACTCGCTGGTCACTCTCCTCATACAGCACCCCAGTGAGTGGTCTCCTCCACCAGCCATCCCCGGATAAGGCGATTCCCAACACTGCCACTCCTCAGGCAGGCTATTACTCTCAACAGAGTTCGTCCAGGGATGGCTCACAGCTTCTTCTTCAAAGCAGACTGATGAGGAGACCTTGGCTGCCTTGGGTAGACTGCCATCGTCCAACACAGCAGGCCCAGGTCGACTCTGCAATCAGATACTTCATTAATACTGGGACGCTCTAGGGAACCTCACTTACAAGCTTAGACACAAACGTCCACCTCTTCACTCCATAGATGGTGTTGCTGTCTAAGCACCACCTCACCAGAGGTCAGCAGCTGCTATTCCACGAGCCAATTAAGACGGGAATCCAGCACGTATTGCCGGCGTCTCTCGTCATCACTAGATGGCGTCGTCCATTTGGAGGGGGTTTTTGGGAGCGGACTTACAGATGGCGTTGTTGTCACTGCTCCGTGCTCCGATGATGGACTCGGGTCCGTAACACCTCCCCACCAAAAAGAATTTGGTTTGGGTTTCTATAAAAGAGAAAACAAACCAAATTAGTACGTTGGTACAACTCCGAGCGGACTCACATAAACAATGGACTGGAGTGGCGAGGATGTCTTGTCCGCAAAACTGCCCTAATGGGAGATTCTAGCACAAGGAAAACTTGAGGATCATAGGTGATGTCCTGCCTGACGTAACTTCATACAACCTCACTGAGATAGCAATCACGGGTATAATCATCTCAAGCGTCTTTAGTAAGGATCGGCACAGGCGCGATGTGGGGTGAATCGACACCTCCCTGTGTCGTGGCACCGTTGGTAACTGGTCGCAGACGGCATTTCTTATACTGGTCCGGTAGTCCTTCAGGGAGACGGAAACCTGGAATACAGGCGTCTGATAATTTGGAGTAACAGCGATAGCTGTTAAGTCGGTACTTACAGCATAATCGTCTACTAGGCCCACACCTAGTCCCAACAGGGCTGCTTGTACCTTGAAGATGGTGTTCGCTCTGCCACCGTCAGGTCGACCAACGTTCCGTATAACGCTGAATCCAGGTTCGGCAATCACGCGGGGAGTGTCAACCTGTCGGAAACAGTTACACATAATATCATTTCCCATACCTCCTGTATCCACCATCACCTTCCAGGTCCCTTCTTCGACTGCAACACTCACAGTGCAAGTCTCCAATCCCTGGGGTCTCTTCATGATGTTCATGGGAGCCATCATCTGTCGGGTCGTCCACTGGTCCTTACTTAGAACACACACGAGAACAAAACAAAATACCGCTAAGAAACATTTGGCTAACTTAGGGATAAGTTTTATGAGCCTGTAATGTCCATAGCCGGCTATATCCATTAGCCTGGTTTGGACCGAAGAGGGCACTAGAACCTTTGCACATACCTCACATACCTCTGACGTCTGGGAAATCTCTGGCCAGTTCAGTGAACGTTGTACCTTGCCATACTGCAAGTACTGATATGCCTTCACTCCAGACTCTTGGGTATCCGTGGGTGCTAGTACACGAGGCCTCTCCTCTTGCTCAGTCGCTCCTGTCACCATAACCCCATGTTTCTTGTCGGAAGAGGAATCAGGAGAATCTGTTAGAATGCTGTCAATCTGTTGGTGAGAGGGAGAATTAAACAAGTTATATAATCTCACGTCTGCCTGTACCTGGGTATAACTGTCTCTTGTTGTCATCTCAGACTTTATTGCTGTTCCGGCTGACTTGTCCACAATCTTGAGATGATTGTTGCTCCAACCTGTCACCAAGTCGTTGGCTAGTATCACGTCAATCCCAGCTATAGGCAAGGTATAAACTACTGCCAACGCACATGTGCCGCTGAAGTAAGGCGAGTCTAGATGTACCGGCACTAAGGGGGCAATGTACCGCGTCATAGGAAACCCAACCAGGACAACCTTTTGTCTCCCGTCCACACTCACTCCCTCGGGTAACGAGTCTCTCACGATCAGGGACTAGGCTGCTCCACTATCTCTGAGCACTACTACTGATCTACCAGTATGATCACTCGATACATACCCGCCTGAAGTGTGAGGGGCAAACAATCCTGGTCCTTCCTGACTAGTCATCAGAGACTGGGTTCCTACTGGTGGTGTCACACAGCCCATCAGCATCACCTCCCTATGTGGACCGCTACCTCTTCTGCCTCGGCACATAGCAGCGACGTGTCCTTTCTGCCCACAAGTCCAACACACTACATTCCTCCTTGGACTACGGTGTTTTGGACTGCTAGGACTAATCCTTCGGGGGCTACTTGGGGGCGTCGTCATAGCGCTTTGTGGGACGGATCTCTCTTCGTCTTGGCGAGGTTTGCCAAACAGACGTGGGTAATTCCTAGGGACATACCTAGTGGAAGACCTATGCGTTAGGATGTATTCTTCAGCCATAGTGGCTGCTGCACTTAAGGTCTCTACCTGTTGCTCTTCTAGGTATGTCTTCAGATCTCCAGACAGACATTCCTTAAAATCCTGCAACAAAACGAGCTGTTCGAGTTCTTCTTTTGTCTTCACCTTCCGAGAGGCACACCACTCCTGGAAAAGCCGTTCCTTGATGGTCGCGAACTCGGTGAACGTGTGCTCCGAGGTCTTTTTCAGGTTCCTGAACTTCTGCCTGTAAGCCTCAGGCACCAACTGGTAAGCCATGAGCACCACTTTCTTCACCTTGTCATAATCGCAGGAGTCATCAAGGGACAACGTGGAGTAGGCGACTTGGGCCTTCCCAGTCAAGACAGACTGTATCATGATGGCCCAATTCTCCTTTAGCCATTCCAAAGAGGCTGCAACCTTCTCGAAAGCAGCGAAGAACTTCGAAACTTCCTTCTCGTTGAATTTCGGGACCATTTTGATGTTCCTTACCGGATCGAAACTACTCGTTTCCGTTGTTTTCCTCCGACCACCTAATCGCAATACTTCTAACTCGTGTCTTCTTTCTTTCTCCTTTTCTTCTCTTTCTCGCTCTTCTCTTTCTCTTTTTTCTTCTCTTTCTCGCTCTTCTTTTTCTCTTTCTCGCTCTTCTCTTTCTCTTTCTTGCTCTAATTCCAACCGTTTCATTTCCATTTCTTTTTCTTTCAATTCTCGTTCTATTTCTAATTTCTTCCATTCTATCTCACGATTTATTTCTAAGGCACGCATTTTGACAGTTAGCAAGCTTATATTCAGCTCACCTGCATCACTTTCAATGTCACTACCTTTATCTTCCTTTTCAGTGGAAGCTACCACCTCACTTTCCTTTTTCTCCCCGGCCTTCAAATGTTTGTGGACCTTTGACAAGATCTCAACACGGGAGTCACTTTCACGTATTTTAATCTCCAGATATGCGCTCACTAGCACCAGTTCTTGCTTTCCCAGATATTTCAATCTGGCAAGACAGTCCTCCTTGTTCAGAAAATCCTGAACATCGTCCAGATCTTCAAGGGTTACTTTTTCCGCCATTGTCACCTAAGTGGTGCACGAGCACTTAATACACCACTTCACTTGAGCACTTAACCCACCGAGCACCGTACTTCGCCAATACTGCACGTTATCGCACCTAGCACCTCACTTGCCAATATTGCACGTAATCACACCGGGCACTGCACTACAATATTGCATTAAATCACACCGAGCACCGCACTCTACAATATTGCACTGAATCACACTGAGCACCGCACAGGACGTACAACGTCCAAATAATTATAAACAGGAGGAATTATTTACAGGGGATTGCACTACATCACCACCTCTGTCAAACATACTTGACAAGGGGTCGAATCCCGCTGGGGATGCCAATTATGTTACGGCCCTACTGGGACGCAACCGGGTTCTTCTCTGATGGTAGTAGAGTTTTGGAATCCGGCCCCAAGTTAGTAGAGGCTTTCAAGGGGTGTGTTCCGTAATGCAAGTAAAACTAAAGGGGGAGGGATACAAATATTCCAGTTTTTCTATTATATTTACCACCACCATAAATAAATAAATAACAGTCGCACGCGGGGATTATTACTACACTTATGTACAGTTGCGTCTTCCTCCGAAGACACTGGATGCTCAACGATGCTCACTCTGGGTAGCCCTGGTTCCTTCTTCCGTGGCCCATGATGAATCCACTATGACTATGACGAATCTACCCTGGCCACAGGCCAGCCAAATCACAGTCCCACTGGGTGCTTCGTCGTGGAGGCCTTCAACCACAATCCAGCCTGTTGCTGGCAGGTACCGATCAGCTCCGCTGTGTAGGCCACTCCACGACCGATACTTAGGGTTGCGTGCCCTAGCCGGGAGCCTCGTGTGACTTGCTGGTTACTCTCCTCATACAGCACCCCAGTGAGTGGTCTCCTCCACCAGCCAACCCCGGATAAGGCGATTCCCAACACTGCCACTCCTCAGGCAGGCTATTACTCTCAACAGAGTTCGTCCAGGGATGGCTCACAGCTTCTTCAAAGCAGACTGATGAGGAGACCTTGGCTGCCTTGGGTAGACTGTCATCGTCCAACACAGCAGGCCCAGGTCGACTCTGCAATCAGATACGTCATTAATACTGGGACGCTCTAGGGAGCCTCACTTACAAGCTTAGACACAAACGTCCACTTCTTCACTCCATAGATGGCGTTGCTGTCTAAGCGCCACCTCACCAGAGGTCAGCAGCGGCTATTCCACGAGCCAATTAAGACGGATATCAAGCACGTATTGCCGGCGTCTCTTGTCATCACTAGATGGCGTCGTCCATTTGGAGGGGGTTTTCGGGAGCGGATTTACAGATGGCGTTGTTGTCACTGCTCCGTGCTCCGACGACGGACTCGGGTCCGTAACAGTGCAACACATAGCGCTGTTTCCTAAAAAAATAATGTTTTTACCTGTCACAAGTGTGGCATCTATTCTTATACTTATGAAATGAACAGTATGGTAAACAACACAGCTCAATTCCTACGCAATGTCACACAAAATATTTAAATCAAAATCAATGAAAAATCAATTTATCAATGCAATTGGAAACATTGAAATGGAATTGTAACATGTTTAGTATAGCGTGTGTTGCTCTTATGTGCAACAGATGGTGCTGTTTTTCAATAAAGCATGTTTTTACCGGTCACAGGTGTGACATCAATATAGTAGGTATATAAAAAGACGCTCGTATTCCAATGGAACGTTGTATCAAAATTTTAAAGCAATCGGTGTAGAACTTTTGGAGATTACAGAATGTGTTGCACTTACGTCCAACAGATTGCGCTGTTTTTAAAAACAGCATGTTTTTTCCTGTTTCAGGTGAGGCATGTATATAGTAGGTATATAAAAACACGCACCAATTCATATGCAACGTTGTGTCGAAATTTCAAAGTAATCAGTAAAGAGGTTTTGAAGATTTCCCTCACATGAAAATCATATGAAAAACACAAATTAAAAAAAAAAAAAAACCCTGTCACAGGCGTGACATACATATATACACTAGCTATACCCGGCCACGCATTGCTGAGCCACAGCAACTTTCCCCTGTTTCCCAGTTCTCCCCACCATTCACCCCTCCCACATCCCCTTGTCCTCCCAAGCATTTCCCACTCACCGTCCCTTTGTCCTCCCCACCATCCCCCTCTCCACCGTCCCCTCGCCCTCTTAACCATTTCCCACTCCCGATCCCCTCGTCCTTTCCACCATCTCCCACTCCCCCATCCCCTCGTCCTCCCTACCATTCCCCCTCCCCCCATCCCCTCATTCTCCCCACCATCCCCCAACTTCCCCGTCCTCTGGTCCTCCCCACCATTACCCCCCACCCCCTGTCCCCTCCTCCTCACAACCATCCCCCATTCCCATCCCCTCATCCTCCCCCCCCCCATTCTCCACTCCCTCGTCTGATGCATTCCCAAATGATCTGATGTTCCCATCAGAAAATTGGTAACATCAAATGATCTGATGTTCCCATCACTGAAATATATGAAAAACAGTTTAAAACGAAATGAAGAACCAATGAAAAAATAATAAACTATGCTCACAAAATGAACAGTATGGTAAACAAAACAGCTGAATTCCAACTCAATGTCAATTAAAATAATGAAATCAAAATGAAAATAAATCGAAATCTACGAAAATTCAATTTGTCACTGCAATCGGAAACATTGAAATGGATTCGTAACATATTTAGTATAGCGTGTGTTGCTCTTACATGCAACAGATGGTCCTGTTTCTTAAAAAAAAAAACTACCTGTCGCAGATGTGGTATCTATACTTATCCTTACGAAATGAACAGTATGTATGCAACACAGCTCAATTCCAATGCTATGTCACAAAAAATACTTAAATAAAAATTAAAATAAATCGAAATCCATGAAAATTCAACTTATCAACGCAATTAGAAACATTGTAATGGAATCGTATCATATTTTGTATAGCGTGTGTTGCTCTTATGTGCAACAGATGGTGCTGTTTTTCAAAAGAAGCATATTTTTTCCCGTCACAGACGTGACATCTATATATTATGTATATAAAAACCCACTTGGATGCGAATGGAACGTTGTGTGAAAATTTAAAAGCAATCGATGAAGAACTTTTGGAGATTAGCGATTTTGAACAAACGAACATTTACATTTTTATTTATATAGCTATATATATATATTAGCTGTACCCGGCCACGCATTGCTGTGGCTCAGCAACGCACAAATGCACAATGCACAACACTAAACCGCGAAACCTTCCCCTGTCTCCCAGTCCTCCCCACCATCCCCTCCCGTCTCCTGTTCCATTGTCCTCCTAACTATTCCTTACTACCCCGTCCCCTCGTCCTCCCAACCATTTCCCCACTCCCCCGTCTTCTCTTCCTCCCTACCATTCCCCCCTCCTTCGTCCCCTCATCCTCCCCAAAATCCCCCACACCCCCTGTCCCATTGTCATAGCCACCATTCTCTATTCCCCTGTCCCATTGTCCCCACCATCCCAAGCTCTCTCGTCCTACTCACCAATACTACCTCCCCTCGTCCTCTCCACCATACCCCCCCCCTCCCGTCCCCTCGTCCTCCTCACCATTACAAACTCCCTCGTTCGATGCATTCACAAATGATCTGATGTTCCCATCAGAAAATTAGGAACATCCAATAATCTGATGTTCCCATCACTGAAATATAAGAAAAACAGGAAAAAAAGCAAATGAAAAACTAAGAAAAAAATACAAAAATAAGCTACACTCAGGAAATGAACGTTATGTTAAACAACACAGCTCAATGCACTGTCACAAAATTTTTAAATAAAAATAAAAAATTAATAAAAATCTATGAAAATTAAATCTATATAAATAAACATGTAAATGTTCGTTTGCTCAAAATCGCTAATCTCCGAAAGTTCTTCACTGATTGCTTTGAAATGTTCACACAACGTTCCATTTGCATCCGAGCAGGTCTTTATATACATACTATATAGATGTCACGTTTGTGACGATTTTTTTTTAAACTGCGTTTTTCATGTGAGGGAAATCTTCGAAACCTACTTACCGATTGCCTTGAAATTTTGACACAACGTTGCATTCGAATAGGTGTGTGTTTTTATATACCTACTATATACATGCCTCACCTGTGACAGGAAAAAATTACGTTTTGTTTTTTAAATAGCGCCATCTGTTGGACGTAAGAGCAACACACGCTGTAATCTCCGAAAGTTCTTCACTGATTGCCTTGAAATTTTGATACAACGTTCCGTTCGAATACTTCTGTTTTATATACCTACTATATAGATGCCACACCTTTGACAGATAAAAACATGCTTTTTTGAAAACCCGGGCCATCTGTTGCACGTAATAGCAGCACTGCCTATACTAAATACGTTATGGTTCCATTTCATTGTTAAATTTGATTTTTCATTTCATTTCATTGATAAATTGAATTTTCATAGATATCGATTTATTTTTATTTTGATATAATTATTTTGTGTGACATTGCGGTGGAATTGAGCTGTGTTGTTTACCATACCATTCATTTTGTAAGTAAAAGCATTTGCTGCCACACCTGTGACAGGTAAAAACATTCTTTTTTTTTTTTAGAAACAGAGCCATCTGTTGCACGTAAAAGCAATTCTTACATCAAATACACCAGCTTGATCCTCACCTCAAATACGTTGCGATACTAAATATATTATAATTCCATTTCAATGTTTTCAATTTCATTGAAAATTTGAATTTTCATAGATTTTTATTTATTTTTATTTTGATTTAGTTATTTTGAGTGACATTGCATTGGAATTGAGCTGTGTTGTTTACCATACCGTTCATTTCGTGAGTATATGATAGATGCCACACCTGTGACAGGTAAAAACATGTTTTTTTTTTTTAAACAGCAGCATCTGTTGCACGTAAGAGCAACACATGCTATACTAAACATGTTACGATTCCATTTCAACGCTTTTGATTTCATTGATAAATTGAATTTGCATCAGTTTCGATTTATTTTAATTTTGATTTAATTATTTTGCGTGACATTGCGTTGGAATTGAGCTGTGCTGTTTACCATACCATTTATTTTGTGAGAATGTATATTTTTTATTTTTTATTTTATCATTTGGTTTTTTAATTGTTTTTCTCATATTTCTGTGATGGGAACATCAGATCATTTGATGTTCTCACTTCCCACCGCTCGACCACCACTCAACCACCACTCGACCACCGCTTGACCACCGCTTGACCTCCGCTTGACCACACTCGACCTCCGCTTGACCACACTAGACCACCGCCTGACCACTGCTCGACCACTGCTTGACTACCACTTGACCACTGCTCGACAACCGCTTAACTACCACTTGACCAGCGCTTGACCACCACTCGACTACCACTCGACCACCACTTGATCACCGCTCGACCACCACTGGACCACCGCTCGACTACCACTCGACTACAACTTAACCACAGTTTGACCACCACTTGACCATTACTTGACCACTGCTTGACCATCACTTGACCACCGCTTGACCGCCTCTCGACCACTGCTTAACCATCGCTCGACCACCACTTGACCACCGCTCGACCACCACTTGACCACCGCTCGACTACCACTTGACCACCATTTGACCACCACTTGACCACCACTTGACCACCGCTTGACCACCACTTGACCAACGCTTGACTACCGCTTGACCACCACTTGATCACAGCTTGACCACCACATGACCACCACTCGACTCCCGCTTGACCACTACTCAACTCCCGCTTGGCCACCGTTCGACCACCACTTGACCACCGCTCGACTGCCGCTTGATCACCATTTGACCACCGCTTCACAACCTCTTGACCACCGCTCAACTACCGCTCGATTACCGCTTGACTACCACTCGACCACCACTTGACCACTGCTCGACCATTGCTTGACCACCTCTCGACTACCGCTCGACCCCCATTTGACCACCGCTCGACCACTGCTTGACCACCCCTCGACCACTGCTCAACCACTGCTTAACCACTGCTCGACCAACACTTGACCACCACTTGACTTCCGCTTGACTTCCGCTTGACCACCACTCGACCACCACTTGACCACTGCTTGACAACTTTGACAACTGCTTGACCACCTCTCGACAACCGCTCGGCCACCGCTTCACCAGTGCTCGGCCACCGCTCGAACGCTGCCCGTCCACCGCTCGACCACCACTTGACCAACGCTCGACCACCGCTCGACCACCGCTCGACCACTGCTCAACCACTGCTCGACCATCGCTCGACCACCGCTCGACCACCGCTCGACCGCTGATCGACCACTGTTCGACCACTGTCCGACCACCGCTCGACCACAGCTCGACCACTGCTCGACCACCGCTCGACCACTGCTCGAACACTGCTTGACCACCTCTCAACTACTGCTCGACCACCACTCGACCACCGCTCGACCACTGCTCGAACACCACTCAACCACTGCTCGACCACTGCTCGACCACTGCTCGACCACCACTTGACCACCGCTCGACCACTGCTCGACCACTGCTCGACCACCGCTCGACCACTGCTCGACCACTGCTCGACCACTGCTCAATCATCGCTCGACCCCCACTTGACCACTGCCTGACCACCGCTCGACCACTGCTCGACCACCACTCGTCTACTGCTCGACCACCGCTCGACCACTGCTCGACCCCACCGCTCGACGACTGCTCGACCACCGCTCGACCACTGCTCGACCACCACTCGACCACTGCTCGACCACCGCTCGACCACTGCTCAACCATCACTCGACCACTGCTCGACCCCCACTTGACCACCGCTCGACCACCACTTGACCACCGCTCAACCACTACTCGACCACCGCTCAACGCCCACTTGACTACCACTCGACCACTGCTCCACCACCGCATGACCACTGCTCGACCACCACTCGACCACTGCTCGACCACCGCTCGACCACTGCTCAACCATCACTCGACCACTGCTCGACCCCACTTGACCACCACTCGGCCACTGCTCCACCACCGCTTGACCAACGCTCGACCCCCACTTGACCACCGCTTGACTACTGCTCGACCACTGCTCGGCCACTGCTCGACTACCGCTCGACCCCCACTTGACCACCGCTCGACTACTGCTCGACCACTGCTCAATCATCGCTCGACCACTGCCTGAACACCGCTCGACCACCACTCGTCTACTGCTCGACCACCGCTCGACCACAGCTCGACCACCGATCTACGACTTCTCAACCACTGCTCGACCACCGCTTTCGACCACCACTCGTCCACCGCTCGACCACCGCTCGACCCCCACTTGACCACCGCTCGACCACCACTCGTCTACTGCTCGGCCACTGCTCGACCACGGCTCGACCACCGCTCGACCACGGCTCGACCACCGATCGACGACTTCTAGACGACTTCTCGACCACTGCTCGACCACCACTCGACAACCGCTCGACCACCACTTGACCACCGCTCAACCACCACTCGACCACCGCTCAACGCCCACTTGACCACCACTCGACCACTGCTCCACCACCGCATGACCACTGCTCGACCACCACTCGGCCACCGCTCGATTATTGCTCGACCACCGCTTGACACGCTTGACCAACGCTCGACCACCGCTCGACCCCCACTTGACCACCGCTCGACCCCCACTTGACCACCGCTTGACTACCGCTCGGCCACTGCTCGACCACTGCTCGACCACTGCTCGACCACCGCTCGGCCACTGCTCGACCACTGCTCGGTCACTGCTCGGCCACTGCTCGACCAACGCTCAGCCACCGCCCGACCACCGCTCGGCCACCACTCGACCACTGCTCGGCCACTGCTCGGCCACTGTTCGACCACCGCTCGACCACCGCTCGGCCACCGTTCGGCCCCCGTTCGACCACCGCTCGACCACCGCTCGACCACCGCTCGACCACCGCTCGTCCACCGCTCGGCCACCGCTCGACTGGCTCACCCGGAGGTCAGTCATTGGGAATTGCTTACGTATTCGACATCTTAAATACAGTTCAAAAATACCAGCAAATCAGCCTTAGCCAGACTTACATTTGAATCAACCAATCACAGAGAATTCTTATTTTAAGTGAACCAATCACAGCTGGTCTTATATCTAAGCTAACCAACGGCAAAGAGTCTTACATGTAGCTGACGTTTGCCTACCAGTCATTAAGTGTGACTGGGAAGCGAGCCCATTCAGTTAGACTTTTTATCGTAGAACAAGAATGAGAATTACGCATGACTAAACAAGATGTTTATAGCTCAGTAACCAATCAGCGTCATGCTTGTAGTTTTTGTATTCAATAAATTCAGTGGTTTATGTTCTATCAACGAATAACAGCTTGAGTTTCGTAGTTATACATTGCATAATTGATGCTATTTGTTATATCTGGGTAGCCAATCAGAGCCTTTGTTTACAACCTGATAACCAATCGCGGATGGTTCTGCCTCTCCCTAGCTAATCCTTGCTCGAGGTCAACCTCCTTGGCCATTCACGCCTATGTTCACTGATCTTCAACCAATCATACTCCATTTTCTGCCCCAGGTGATCCCTGCCCCAGGTGGCCCCTGCCCCAGGTGATCCCTGCCCCAGGTGATCCCTGCCCCAGGTGGTCCCTGCCCCAGGTGATCCCTGCCCCAGGTGATCCCTGCCCCAGGTGGTCCCTGCCCCAGGTGATCCCTGCCCCAGGTGGTCCCTGCCCCAGGTGGTCCCTGCCCCAGGTGATCCCTGCCCCAGGTGATCCCTGCCCCAGGTGATCCCTGCCACAGGTGGTCCCTGCCTCAGGTGGTCCCTGCCCCAGGTGGTCCCTGCCCCAGGTGGTCCCTGCCCCAGGTGATCCCTGCCCCAGGTGATTCCTGCCCCAGGTGATCCCTGCCCCAGGTGATCCCTGCCCCAGGTGGTCCCTGCCCCAGGTGATCCCTGCCCCAGGTGATCCCTGCCCCAGGTGGTCCCTGCCCCAGGTGATCCCTGCCCCAGGTGGTCCCTGCCCCAGGTGGTCCCTGCCCCAGGTGATCCCTGCCCCAGGTGATCCCTGCCCCAGGTGGTCCCTGCCCCAGGTGGTCCCTGCCCCAGGTGGTAACTGCCCCAGGTGATCCCTGCCCCAGGTGATCCCTGCCCCAGGTGATCCCTGCCCCAGGTGGTCCCTGCCACAGGTGGTCCCTGCCACAGGTGGTCCCTGCCCCAGGTGGTCCCTGCCCCAGGTGATCCCTGCCCCAGGTGATCCCTGCCCCAGGTGATCCCTGCCACAGGTGGTCCCTGCCCCAGGTGGTCCCTGCCCCAGGTGATCCCTGCCCCAGGTGATCCCTGCCCCAGGTGGTCCCTGCCCCAGGTGGTCCCTGCCCCAGGTGATCCCTGCCCCAGGTGATCCCTGCCCCAGGTGATCCCTGCCCCAGGTGATCCCTGCCCCAGGTGATCCCTGCCACAGGTGGTCCCTGCCCCAGGTGATCCCTGCCCCAGGTGATCCCTGCCACAGGTGGTCCCTGCCACAGGTGGTCCCTGCCCCAGGTGGTCCCTGCCCCAGGTGATCCCTGCCCCAGGTGATCCCTGCCCCAGGTGATCCCTGCCCCAGGTGATCCCTGCCACAGGTGGTCCCTGCCCCAGGTGATCCCTGCCACAGGTGGTCCCTGCCCCAGGTGATCCCTGCCACAGGTGGTCCCTGCCCCAGGTGATCCCTGCCCCAGGTGATCCCTGCCCCAGGTGATCCCTGCCACAGGTGGTCCCTGCCACAGGTGATCCCTGCCCCAGGTGATCCCTGCCCCAGGTGATCCCTGCTCCAGGTGATCCCTGCCCCAGGTGATCCCTGCCCCAGGTGATCCCTGCCCCAGGTGATCCCTGCCCCAGGTGATCCCTGCCACAGGTGGTCCCTGCCCCAGGTGATCCCTGCCCCAGGTGATCCCTGCCCCAGGTGATCCCTGCCCCAGGTGATCCCTGCCCCAGGTGGTCCCTGCCCCAGGTGATCCCTGCCCCAGGTGATCCCTGCCCCAGGTGATCCCTGCCCCGGTGATCCCTGCCCCAGGTGATCCCTGCCCCAGGTGATCCCTGCCCCAGGTGGTCCCTGCCCCAGGTGATCCCTGCCCCAGGTGATCCCTGCCCCAGGTGATCCCTGCCCCAGGTGGTCCCTGCCCCAGCTGATCCCTGCCCCAGGTGATCCCTGCCCCAGGTGGTCCCTGCCCCAGGTGATCCCTGCCCCAGGTGGTAACTGCCCCAGGTGATCCCTGTCCCAGGTGATCCCTGCCCCAGGTGGTCCCTGCCACAGGTGGTCCCTGCCCCAGGTGGTCCCTGCCCCAGGTGATCCCTGCCCCAGGTGATCCCTGCCCCAGGTGATCCCTGCCACAGGTGGTCCCTGCCCCAGGTGGTCCCTGCCCCAGGTGATCCCTGCCCCAGGTGATCCCTGCCACAGGTGGTCCCTGCCCCAGGTGGTCCCTGCCCCAGGTGATCCCTGCCCCAGGTGATCCCTGCCCCAGGTGATCCCTGCCCCAGGTGATCCCTGCCCCAGGTGATCCCTGCCCCAGGTGATCCCTGCCCCAGGTGATCCCTGCCACAGGTGGTCCCTGCCCCAGGTGGTCCCTGCCCCAGGTGATCCCTGCCCCAGGTGATCCCTGCCACAGGTGGTCCCTGCCCCAGGTGGTCCCTGCCCCAGGTGATCCCTGCCCCAGGTGATCCCTGCCCCAGGTGATCCCTGCCCCAGGTGATCCCTGCCCCAGGTGGTCCCTGCCCCAGGTGATCCCTGCCCCAGGTGATCCCTGCCCCAGGTGATCCCTGCCCCAGGTGATCCCTGCCACAGGTGGTCCCTGCCCCAGGTGATCCCTGCCACAGGTGGTCCCTGCCCCAGGTGATCCCTGCCACAGGTGGTCCCTGCCCCAGGTGATCCCTGCCCCAGGTGATCCCTGCCCCAGGTGATCCCTGCCCCAGGTGATCCCTGCTCCAGGTGATCCCTGCCCCAGGTGATCCCTGCCCCAGGTGATCCCTGCTCCAGGTGATCCCTGCCCCAGGTGATCCCTGCCCCAGGTGATCCCTGCCCCAGGTGATCCCTGCCCCAGGTGGTCCCTGCCACAGGTGGTCCTTGCCCCAGGTGGTCCCTGCCCCAGGTGATCCCTGCCCCAGGTGATCCCTGCCCCAGGTGATCCCTGCCACAGGTGGTCCCTGCCCCAGGTGGTCCCTGCCCCAGGTGATCCCTGCCCCAGGTGATCCCTGCCCCAGGTGGTCCCTGCCCCAGGTGGTCCCTGCCCCAGGTGATCCCTGCCCCAGGTGATCCCTGCCCCAGGTGATCCCTGCCCCAGGTGATCCCTGCCCCAGGTGATCCCTGCCCCAGGTGATCCCTGCCACAGGTGGTCCCTGCCCCAGGTGATCCCTGCCCCAGGTGATCCCTGCCCCAGGTGATCCCTGCCACAGGTGGTCCCTGCCACAGGTGGTCCCTGCCCCAGGTGGTCCCTGCCCCAGGTGATCCCTGCCCCAGGTGATCCCTGCCCCAGGTGATCCCTGCCCCAGGTGATCCCTGCCACAGGTGGTCCCTGCCCCAGGTGATCCCTGCCACAGGTGGTCCCTGCCCCAGGTGATCCCTGCCACAGGTGGTCCCTGCCCCAGGTGATCCCTGCCCCAGGTGATCCCTGCCCCAGGTGATCCCTGCCCCAGGTGATCCCTGCCACAGGTGGTCCCTGCCACAGGTGATCCCTGCCCCAGGTGATCCCTGCCCCAGGTGATCCCTGCTCCAGGTGATCCCTGCCCCAGGTGATCCCTGCCCCAGGTGATCCCTGCCCCAGGTGATCCCTGCCCCAGGTGATCCCTGCCACAGGTGGTCCCTGCCCCAGGTGATCCCTGCCCCAGGTGATCCCTGCCCCAGGTGATCCCTGCCCCAGGTGATCCCTGCCCCAGGTGATCCCTGCCCCAGGTGGTCCCTGCCCCAGGTGATCCCTGCCCCAGGTGATCCCTGCCCCGGTGATCCCTGCCCCAGGTGATCCCTGCCCCAGGTGATCCCTGCCCCAGGTGGTCCCTGCCCCAGGTGATCCCTGCCCCAGGTGATCCCTGCCCCAGGTGATCCCTGCCCCAGGTGGTCCCTGCCCCAGCTGATCCCTGCCCCAGGTGATCCCTGCCCCAGGTGGTCCCTGCCCCAGGTGATCCCTGCCCCAGGTGGTAACTGCCCCAATTGATCCCTGCCCCAGGTGATCCCTGCCCCAGGTGATCCCTGCCCCAGGTGGTCCCTGCCACAGGTGGTCCCTGCCCCAGGTGGTCTCTGCCCCAGGTGATCCCTGCCCCAGGTGATCCCTGCCCCAGGTGATCCCTGCCACAGGTGGTCCCTGCCCCAGGTGGTCCCTGCCCCAGGTGATCCCTGCCCCAGGTGATCCCTGCCACAGGTGGTCCCTGCCCCAGGTGGTCCCTGCCCCAGGTGATCCCTGCCCCAGGTGATCCCTGCCCCAGGTGATCCCTGCCCCAGGTGATCCCTGCCCCAGGTGATCCCTGCCCCAGGTGATCCCTGCCCCAGGTGATCCCTGCCACAGGTGGTCCCTGCCCCAGGTGGTCCCTGCCCCAGGTGATCCCTGCCCCAGGTGATCCCTGCCACAGGTGGTCCCTGCCCCAGGTGGTCCCTGCCCCAGGTGATCCCTGCCCCAGGTGATCCCTGCCCCAGGTGATCCCTGCCCCAGGTGATCCCTGCCCCAGGTGGTCCCTGCCCCAGGTGATCCCTGCCCCAGGTGATCCCTGCCCCAGGTGATCCCTGCCCCAGGTGATCCCTGCCACAGGTGGTCCCTGCCCCAGGTGATCCCTGCCACAGGTGGTCCCTGCCCCAGGTGATCCCTGCCACAGGTGGTCCCTGCCCCAGGTGATCCCTGCCCCAGGTGATCCCTGCCCCAGGTGATCCCTGCCCCAGGTGATCCCTGCTCCAGGTGATCCCTGCCCCAGGTGATCCCTGCCCCAGGTGATCCCTGCCCCAGGTGATCCCTGCCCCAGGTGATCCCTGCCACAGGTGGTCCCTGCCCCAGGTGATCCCTGCCCCAGGTGATCCCTGCCCCAGGTGATCCCTGCCCCAGGTGATCCCTGCCCCAGGTGGTCCCTGCCCCAGGTGATCCCTGCCCCAGGTGATCCCTGCCCCAGGTGATCCCTGCCCCAGGTGATCCCTGCCCCAGGTGATCCCTGCCCCAGGTGGTCCCTGCCCCAGGTGATCCCTGCCCCAGGTGATCCCTGCCCCAGGTGATCCCTGCCCCAGGTGGTCCCTGCCCCAGCTGATCCCTGCCCCAGGTGATCCCTGCCCCAGGTGGTCCCTGCCCCAGGTGATCCCTGCCCCAGGTGGTAACTGCCCCAGGTGATCCCTGCCCCAGGTGATCCCTGCCCCAGGTGATCCCTGCCCCAGGTGGTCCCTGCCACAGGTGGTCCCTGCCCCAGGTGGTCCCTGCCCCAGGTGATCCCTGCCCCAGGTGATCCCTGCCCCAGGTGATCCCTGCCACAGGTGGTCCCTGCCCCAGGTGGTCCCTGCCCCAGGTGATCCCTGCCCCAGGTGATCCCTGCCACAGGTGGTCCCTGCCCCAGGTGGTCCCTGCCCCAGGTGATCCCTGCCCCAGGTGATCCCTGCCCCAGGTGATCCCTGCCCCAGGTGATCCCTGCCCCAGGTGATCCCTGCCACAGGTGGTCCCTGCCCCAGGTGATCCCTGCCCCAGGTGATCCCTGCCCCAGGTGATCCCTGCCCCAGGTGATCCCTGCCACAGGTGTTCCCTGCCACAGGTGGTCCCTGCCCCAGGTGGTCCCTGCCCCAGGTGATCCCTGCCCCAGGTGATCCCTGCCCCAGGTGATCCCTGCCCCAGGTGATCCCTGCCACAGGTGGTCCCTGCCCCAGGTGATCCCTGCCCCAGGTGATCCCTGCCCCAGGTGATCCCTGCCCCAGGTGATCCCTGCCACAGGTGGTCCCTGCCACAGGTGATCCCTGCCCCAGGTGATCCCTGCCCCAGGTGATCCCTGCTCCAGGTGATCCCTGCCCCAGGTGATCCCTGCCCCAGGTGATCCCTGCCCCAGGTGATCCCTACCCCAGGTGATCCCTGCCCCAGGTGATCCCTGCCCCAGGTGATCCCTGCCCCAGGTGATCCCTGCCCCAGGTGATCCCTGCCCCAGGTGATCCCTGCCACAGGTGGTCCCTGCCCCAGGTGATCCCTGCCCCAGGTGATCCCTGCCCCAGGTGATCCCTGCCCCAGGTGATCCCTGTCCCAGGTGATCCCTGCCCCAGGTGATCCCTGCCCCAGGTGGTCCCTGCCCCAGGTGATCCCTGCCCCAGGTGATCCCTGCCCCAGGTGATCCCTGCCCCAGGTGATCCCTGCCCCAGGTGGTCCCTGCCCCAGGTGGTCCCTGTGTGTATGCCGCTCTTACCCTCACTTCCTGTGTACACAACACCAGCTTCAACATTAACATAAATGTGGAAAATACTACGTTTTAATAATTCAATATTAAATTTATATATAATTCAATATTAAATACATTTTACAATTATTTTTGTATTAATCATAACTGAAAAATTATTGTATAATAATTTAGCTTGTAGGTGCACGTTCATCTATTCACCTAGTTGTACTCACCTAGTGCTGCAGTTGAACTGCACCTTGAGATCAAGAAGAGGCCCTGGTCGGAGACCGGGCCGCGGGACCGTTGATCCTCGGAACCTCCACATGGTAGCCAGCCAGTTTGTGGGTCCCTCCTCTTAGCTTTCAATCGACTTCATGTACAATAAGAAAGTTTCTAAGCTTGAACGGGAACTACATGTCCCTAACCTGGACCTGACAGCTGAGTGGATAGCGCTCGGGACTCGTTGACCTAAGGTTCCGGGTTCGATCCCCGGTGGAGGCGGAAACATATAGGCAGAGTTTCTTTCACCCCGATGCTCCTGTTCACCTAACAATAAATAGGTACCTGGAATTGGACAGCTGTTATGGGCAGCTTCCTGGGGGTGTGTGGGGGGGGGGGCATTAGTTAGTTAGTAGTTAGTAACAATTGATTGACAGTTGAGAGGCGGGGCGAAAGAGCCAGAGCTCAACCCCCGCAAACTAGGTGAATATACAACACACACACACACACACACACAAACACACAAACACACAAACACACACACACGCACACACACACGCACACACACACACACACGCACACACACACTCATACACACACACACACACACACACACACACACACATACACACACACACACACACACACACACACACACACACACACACACACACACACACACTGCGTGAAGCGCCCTGACCTGACGGCCAGCGTGGGACGACCCGCCGTGGCACTGCCTGATTGTGTTTGTTGAGTGGTGACTGATCAGTGGTAAAGTAAATTAGTGAACTGTCACACAACGATACAGTGACTGACTCCAGAGCTTTGTGTAGATAGTCCTTTGAACTATTAAGAGAAGAACCGACTTCATCAATCTACTAGCACTTAGTGAATCATCTAGTGGGAGACAACGACGGATAACCATCGTCATCATACATCGTCCTTACTCATCTAGTTGTGTAAGCGGGAGGCAGACTGGTATGTACCCCCTCTCTGGTCAATTAATCAGGTGTACAGATTGAGGTAAAATATTACCAAATTCTTGTTCAGGATATCATATATATCTAAAATCTTAACGTGGCTCATTTAGGTAGAGGTAACGCTAAAGGGGACTCATGACACTCGCACGCACGCACGCCCATGTACGTATGCATGCACGCACACACATACGCACACACAAACGTTCAGTCAGGGAAGAAAGGATTAACACCTTTTGTGGAAAGAGCCAAGCCCCTACTATACCCCACCTCCTCTCTTACCCCCCATCTGACCTGACCTGACCTGGTCGCCACCACCGCCCCCCCCACCCCCCAGTCCCCCCGCATCCTCCTTACACATACTCTCCCCCCCTCTCTCTCTCTCCCAATTTCTCCTCTCTCTACTCTCTCTCTCTCCCAATTTCTCCTCTCTCTACTCTCTCTCTCTCCCTCTCCCTCTCTCTCTCTCTCTCTCTCTCTCTCTCTCTCTCTCTCTCTCTGTTACGAACCCGGATCCAGCGTCCGAGTCTGGAGCAGTGACAATCACGCCATCTGTGGGTCAGCTCCCGAAACCCCCACCAAACGGACGACGACACCTGGTGAGGACAGCGTGTACTGGCCTCGAGGACCAGTTTCCAGTCTAGTTCAGCACTCTACACCGCCGCCACTGACCTCTGGTGAGGTGGTGCTCCGACGACAGCGCCATCTATGGACTGGATACGTCAGGTGTTTGCGCCCGAGCCCGTAAGTGAGGAGTATTAGTGTCCCGGTTATTGATGACGTGTCTGCTTACAGAGCCGACCTGGGACCACTGTGATGGAAGTGGAGTCAGTCTACCCGAGGCAGCCAGTCTCCATACTGTGAAGTTTGCTGCAGCTGTTGTGACGTCGTCCCCCCGGAAGAACACTGTGGTGTGTTAGCCTGCCAGTGGAGTGGCAGTGAAAGGATTTACCCGGGACCGACTGTTGGAGACGATCATCCACTGGGGTATTGAGGACAGGAGGGTGATTTGTGATATCACACGAGACTCCTGTCTAGGGCGTACCCCTTATATCGTTCGTGGAGTGGCCGTACCAGCCTTGGTGGCTCAGTACCTGCCAGCAGACCAGCTGGACGTGTGGTTGACGGCCTCCACGACGGTGCCCCCAGTGGACCTGCGTTTTGGCTGACCTGTGGCCCGGGTAGGCTCGGCATTCTCAGAGGACACGTCGTGAGGCCACGAAGAAAGCACCAAGGACTCAGCACCAAGTGGTGTGGCACCAGCGTCTTCAGCAGAAGACCACGATTATGGATTAATCCCCTTGTAAAGTGTTAATACCCCTCCCCCTGGTGCACTCTTTTATTTTACATATTTAATCGGTGATGGTGAAAATTATAATATTAAGTTCTTAGCTTTCTTTCCCTACTCCCTTTAAGTTACTTGCGTCACGGATCTCATCCCTTGATAGCCACTACTGGCTCGGGAACGGATACATATATCTTCCTCTAACAACATCAGAGTAAGGACCCCGTTGCGTCCCGAGAGGGCCGTAACACTCTCTCTCTCTCTCTCTCTCTCTCTCTCTCTCTCTCTCTCTCTCTCTCTCTCTCTCTCTCTCTCTCTCTCTCTCTCTCTCTCTCTCTCTCTCACACACACACATCTTCCACTCCTAAGCCCTCCACACCATAGTGTGGAAGTGGCCATACCCTCCTCACCCCACAAGTGGCCATACCTTCCTCACCCCACAAGTGGCCATACCTCCCTCATCCCACAAGTGGCCATACCTTCCTCACCACACAAGTGGCCAGACCTTACTCACCACACAAGTGGCCAGACCTTCCTCACCACACAAGTGGCTACACCTTCCTCACCACACAAGTGGCCACACCTTCCTCACCACACAAGTGGCCACACCTTCCTCACCACACAAGTGGCCATACCTTCCTCACCACACAAGTGGACATACCTTCCTCACCACACAAGTGGCCATACCTTCCTCACCACACAAGTGGCCATACCTTCCTCACCACACAAGTGGCCATACCTTCCTCACCACACAAGTGGCCATACCTTCCTCGCCACACAAGTGGCCACACCTTCCTCACCACACAAGTGGCCATACCTTCCTCACCACACAAGTGGCCATACCTTCCTCACCACACAAGTGGCCATACCTTCCTCACCACACAAGTGGCCATACCTTCCTCACCACACAAGTGGCCATACCTTCCTCACCACACAAGTGGCCATACCTTCCTCACCACACAAGTTGCCATACCTTCCTCACCACACAAGTGGCCAGACCTTCCTCACCACACAAGTGGCCATACCTTCCTCACCACACAAGTGGCTACACCTTCCTCACCACACAAGTGGCCAGACCTTCCTCACCACACAAGTGGCCAGACCTTCCTCACCACACAAGTGGCCAGACCTTCCTCACCACACAAGTGGCCAGACCTTCCTCACCACACAAGTGGCCATACCTTCCTCACCACACAAGTGGCCATACCTTCCTCACCACACAAGTGGCCATACGTTCCTCACCCCACAAGTGGCCATACGTTGCTCACCCCACAAGTGGCCATACCTTCCTCACCACACAAGTGGCCATACCTTCCTCACCACACAAGTGGCCAGACCTTCCTCACCACACAAGTGGCCAGACCTTCCTCACCACACAAGTGGCCAGACCTTCCTCACCTGACAAGTGGCCACACCTTCCTCACCACACAAGTGGCCACACCTTCCTCACAACACAAGTGGCCATACCTTCCTCACCACACAAGTGGCCATACCTTCCTCACCACACAAGTGGCCATACCTTCCTCACCACACAAGTGGCCACACCTTCCTCACCACACAAGTGGCCATACCTTCCTCACCACACAAGTGGCCCTACCTTAATCACCACACAAGTGGCCATACCTTCCTCACCACACAAGTGGCCATACCTTCCTCACCACACAAGTGGCTATACCCTCCTCACCACACAAGTGGCCATACCTTCTTCACCACACAAGTGGCCATACCTTCCTCACCACACAAGTGGCCATACCTTCCTCACCACACAAGTGGCCATACCTTCCTCACCACACAAGTGGCCATACCTTCCTCACCACACAAGTGGCCAGACCTTCCTCACCACACAAGTGGCCAGACCTTCCTCACCTGACAAGTGGCCAGACCTTCCTCACCTGACAAGTTGCCATACCTTCCTCACCACACAAGTGGCCATACCTTCCTCACCACACAAGTGGCCATACCTTCCTCACCACACAAGTGGCCATACCTTCCTCACCACACAAGTGGCCATACCTTCCTCACCACACAAGTGGCCATACCTTCCTCACCACACAAGTGGCCAGACCTTCCTCACCACACAAGTGGCTAGACCTTCCTCACCACACAAGTGGCTACACCTTCCTCACCACACAAGTGGCCACACCTTCCTCACCACACAAGTGGCTACACCTTCCTCACCACGCAAGTGGCCAGACCTTCCTCACCACACAAGTGGCCACACCTTCCTCACCACACAAGTGGCCACACCTTCCTCACCACACAAGTGGCCATACCTTCCTCACCACACAAGTGGCCCTACCTTAATCACCACACAAGTGGCCATACCTTCCTCACCACACAAGTGGCCATACCTTGCTCACCACACAAGTGGCCATACCTTCCTCACCACACAAGTGGCCATACCTTCCTCACCACACAAGTGGCCACACCTTCCTCACCACACAAGTGGCTACACCTTCCTCACCACGCAAGTGGCCAGACCTTCCTCACCACACAAGTGGCCACACCTTCCTCACCACACAAGTGGCCACACCTTCCTCACCACACAAGTGGCCATACCTTCCTCACCACACAAGTGGCCATACCTTCCTCACCACACAAGTGGCCATACCCTCCGCACCACACAAGTGGCCATACCTTCCTCACCACACAAGTGGCCATACCTTCCTCACCACACAAGTGGCCATACCTTCCTCACCACACAAGTGGCCATACCTTCCTCACCACACAAGTGGCCATACCTTCCTCACAACACAAGTGGCCATACCCTCCTCACCACACAAGTGGCCATACCTTCCTCACCACGCAAGTGGCCATACCTTCCTCACCACACAAGTGGCCACACCTTCCTCACCACACAAGTGGCCATACCCTCCTCACCACACAAGTGGCTATACCTTATTCACCACACAAGTGGCCATACCTTCCTCACCACACAAGTGGCCATACCTTCCTCACCACACAAGTGGCCATACCTTCCTCACCACACAAGTGGCCAGACCTTACTCACCACACAAGTGGCCAGACCTTCCTCACCACACAAGTGGCTACACCTTCCTCACCACACAAGTGGCCACACCTTCCTCACCACACAAGTGGCCACACCTTCCTCACCACACAAGTGGCCATACCTTCCTCACCACACAAGTGGACATACCTTCCTCACCACACAAGTGGCCATACCTTCCTCACCACACAAGTGGCCATACCTTCCTCACCACACAAGTGGCCATACCTTCCTCACCACACAAGTGGCCATACCTTCCTCGCCACACAAGTGGCCACACCTTCCTCACCACACAAGTGGCCATACCTTCCTCACCACACAAGTGGCCATACCTTCCTCACCACACAAGTGGCCATACCTTCCTCACCACACAAGTGGCCATACCTTCCTCACCACACAAGTGGCCATACCTTCCTCACCACACAAGTGGCCATACCTTCCTCACCACACAAGTTGCCATACCTTCCTCACCACACAAGTGGCCAGACCTTCCTCACCACACAAGTGGCCATACCTTCCTCACCACACAAGTGGCTACACCTTCCTCACCACACAAGTGGCCAGACCTTCCTCACCACACAAGTGGCCAGACCTTCCTCACCACACAAGTGGCCAGACCTTCCTCACCACACAAGTGGCCAGACCTTCCTCACCACACAAGTGGCCATACCTTCCTCACCACACAAGTGGCCATACCTTCCTCACCACACAAGTGGCCATACGTTCCTCACCCCACAAGTGGCCATACGTTGCTCACCCCACAAGTGGCCATACCTTCCTCACCACACAAGTGGCCATACCTTCCTCACCACACAAGTGGCCAGACCTTCCTCACCACACAAGTGGCCAGACCTTCCTCACCACACAAGTGGCCAGACCTTCCTCACCTGACAAGTGGCCACACCTTCCTCACCACACAAGTGGCCACACCTTCCTCACAACACAAGTGGCCATACCTTCCTCACCACACAAGTGGCCATACCTTCCTCACCACACAAGTGGCCATACCTTCCTCACCACACAAGTGGCCACACCTTCCTCACCACACAAGTGGCCATACCTTCCTCACCACACAAGTGGCCCTACCTTAATCACCACACAAGTGGCCATACCTTCCTCACCACACAAGTGGCCATACCTTCCTCACCACACAAGTGGCTATACCCTCCTCACCACACAAGTGGCCATACCTTCTTCACCACACAAGTGGCCATACCTTCCTCACCACACAAGTGGCCATACCTTCCTCACCACACAAGTGGCCATACCTTCCTCACCACACAAGTGGCCATACCTTCCTCACCACACAAGTGGCCAGACCTTCCTCACCACACAAGTGGCCAGACCTTCCTCACCTGACAAGTGGCCAGACCTTCCTCACCTGACAAGTTGCCATACCTTCCTCACCACACAAGTGGCCATACCTTCCTCACCACACAAGTGGCCATACCTTCCTCACCACACAAGTGGCCATACCTTCCTCACCACACAAGTGGCCATACCTTCCTCACCACACAAGTGGCCATACCTTCCTCACCACACAAGTGGCCAGACCTTCCTCACCACACAAGTGGCTAGACCTTCCTCACCACACAAGTGGCTACACCTTCCTCACCACACAAGTGGCCACACCTTCCTCACCACACAAGTGGCTACACCTTCCTCACCACGCAAGTGGCCAGACCTTCCTCACCACACAAGTGGCCACACCTTCCTCACCACACAAGTGGCCACACCTTCCTCACCACACAAGTGGCCATACCTTCCTCACCACACAAGTGGCCCTACCTTAATCACCACACAAGTGGCCATACCTTCCTCACCACACAAGTGGCCATACCTTGCTCACCACACAAGTGGCCATACCTTCCTCACCACACAAGTGGCCATACCTTCCTCACCACACAAGTGGCCACACCTTCCTCACCACACAAGTGGCTACACCTTCCTCACCACGCAAGTGGCCAGACCTTCCTCACCACACAAGTGGCCACACCTTCCTCACCACACAAGTGGCCACACCTTCCTCACCACACAAGTGGCCATACCTTCCTCACCACACAAGTGGCCATACCTTCCTCACCACACAAGTGGCCATACCCTCCGCACCACACAAGTGGCCATACCTTCCTCACCACACAAGTGGCCATACCTTCCTCACCACACAAGTGGCCATACCTTCCTCACCACACAAGTGGCCATACCTTCCTCACCACACAAGTGGCCATACCTTCCTCACAACACAAGTGGCCATACCCTCCTCACCACACAAGTGGCCATACCTTCCTCACCACGCAAGTGGCCATACCTTCCTCACCACACAAGTGGCCATACCTTCCTCACCACACAAGTGGCCATACCCTCCTCACCACACAAGTGGCTATACCTTATTCACCACACAAGTGGCCATACCTTCCTCACCACACAAGTGGCCATACCTTCCTCACCACACAAGTGGCCATACCTTCCTCACCACACAAGTGGCCATACCCTCCTCACCACACAAGTGGCCATACCCTCCTCACCACACAAGTGGCCATACCTTCCTCACCACACAAGTGGCCATACCTTCCTCACCACACAAGTGGCCATACCCTCCTCACCACACAAGTGGCCATACCCTCCTCACCACACAAGTGGCCATACCTTCCTCACCACACAAGTGGCCATACCCTCCTCACCACACAAGTGGCCATACCTTCCTCACCACACAAGTGGCCATACCCTCCTCACCACACAAGTGGCCAGACCTTCCTCACCACACAAGTGGCCAGACCTTCGTCACCACACAAGTGGCCACATCCTCCTCACCACACAAGTGGCCAGACCTTCCTCACCACACAAGTGGCCAGACCTTCCTTACCACACAAGTGGCCAGACCTTCCACACCACACAAGTGGCCATACCTTCCTCACCACACAAGTGGCCACACCTTCCTCACGACACAAGTGGCCATACCCTCCTCACCACACAAGTGGCCACACCTTCCTCACCACACAAGTGGCCAGACCTTCCTCACCACACAAGTGGCCACACCTTCCTCACCACACAAGTGGCCTTACCCTCCTCACCACACAAGTGGCCATACCTTCCTCACCACACAAGTGGCCATACCCTCCTCACCACACAAGTGGCCATACTCTCCTCACCACACAAGTGGCCATACCTTCCTCACCACACAAGTGGCCATACCCTCCTCACCACACAAGTGGCCAGACCTTCCTCACCACACAAGTGGCCAGACCATCCTCACCACACAAGTGGCCACACCTTCCTCACCACACAAGTGGCCTTACCCTCTTCACCACACAAGTGGCCATACCTTCCTCACCACACAAGTGGCCATACCCTCCTCACCACACAAGTGGCCATTCCCTCCTCACCACACAAGTGGCCATACCTTCCTCACCACACAAGTGGCCATACCCTCCTCACCACACAAGTGGCCAGACCTTCCTCACCACACAAGTGGCCAGACCTTCCTCACCACACAAGTGGTCACACCTTCCTCACCACACAAGTGGCCTTACCCTCCTCACCACACAAGTGGCCATACCTTCCTCACCACACAAGTGGCCATACCCTCCTCACCACACAAGTGGCCATACCTTCCTCACCACACAAGTGGCCTTACCCTCCTCACCACACAAGTGGCCATACCTTCCTCACCACACACCACACCACCACACCTTCCTAACAAACCTTCTGGAATTCAATGATAAAATAACGAGGATAAGACAGGACAGAGATGGTTGGGCAGACTGCATATTTCTGGACTGCCAAAAAGCCTTTGATACAGTATCGCACATGAGACTGCTGTTCAAGCTCGAGAGGCAGGATGGGGTGGGGGGATGGTCCTAGAATGGATAAGGAACTACCTAACAGGAAGGAGCCAAAGAGTTACGGTAAGGGGCGAGAAGTCGGACTGGCGAACAGTAACAAGTGGAGTACCACAAGGATCGGTGCTGGGACCAATTCTATTTCTTGTATATGTTAACGACATGTTTACAGGCGTAGAGTCCTACATGTCGATGTTTGCGGATGATGCAAAGTTGATGAGAAGAGTTGTGACAGATGAGGATTGCAGGATCCTCCAAGAGGACCTGAACAGATTGCAGAGATGGTCAGAGAAATGGCTACTAGAATTCAACACGAGCAAATGTAAAGTTATGGAAATGGGACTAGGAGATAGGAGACCAAAGGGACAGTACACAATGAAGGGGAACAGCCTACCTGTAACGACGCGTGAAAGAGACCTGGGGGTGGACGTAACACCTAATCTATCTCCTGAGGCACATATTAATAGGATAACGACAGTAGCGTACTCTACACTGGCAAAAGTTAGAACATCATTCAGAAACCTAAGTAAGGAGGCATTTAGGGCGCTTTACACTGCCTACGTAAGGCCAGTCTTAGAGTATGCCGCCTCATCATGGAGTCCCCATCTGAAGAAGCATATAATGAAACTGGAAAAGGTTCAGAGGTTTGCAACGAGACTCGTCCCAGAGCTACGAGGGATGGGGTATGAAGAGCGCCTGAGGGAACTGTGCCTTACGACACTAGAAAGAAGAAGGGAGAGGGGGGACATGATAGGAACGTATAAGATACTCAGAGGAATTGACAGAGTGGACATAGACGAAATGTTCACACGGAATAGTAACAGAACGAGAGGACATGGATGGAAGCTTGAAACTCAGATGAGTCACAGAGATGTTAGGAAGTTTTCTTTTAGCGTGAGAGTAGTGGGGAAATGGAATGCACTTCAGGAACAGGTTGTGGAAGCAAATACTATTCATAATTTTAAAACCAGGTATGATAGGGAAATGGGACAGGAGTCATTGCTGTAAACTACCGATGCTCGAAAGGCGGGATCCAAGAGTCAATGCTCGATCCTGCAGACACAACTAGGTGAGTACAACTAGGTGAGTACACAAGTGGCCATACCTTCCTCACCACACAAGTGGCCTTACCCTACTCACCACACAAGTGGCCTTACCCTCCTCACCACACAAGTGGCCATACCTTCCTTCCCACACAAGTGGCCATACCTTCCTCACCACACAAGTGGCCTTACCCTCCTCACCACACAAGTGGCCATACCTTCATCACCACACAAGTGGCCATACCCTTCTCACCACACAAGTGGCCATACCTTCCTCGCCACACAAGTGGCCAAACCTTCCTCACCACACAAGTGGCCATACCCTCCTCACCACACAAGTGGCCAGACCTTCCTCACCACACAAGTGGCCAGACCTTCCTCACCACACAAGTGGCCACACCTTCCTCACCACACAAGTGGCCTTACCCTCTTCACCACACAAGTGGCCATACCTTCCTCACCACACAAGTGGCCATACCCTCCTCACCACACAAGTGGCCATACCTTCCTCACCACACAAGTGGCCATACCCTCCTCACCACACAAGTGGCCATACCTTCCTCACCACACAAGTGGCCATACCCTCCTCACCACACAAGTGACCAGACCTTCCTCACCACACAAGTGGCCAGACCTTCCTCACCACACAAGTGGCCACACCTTCCTCACCACACAAGTGGCCTTACCCTCCTCACCACACAAGTGGCCATACGTTCCTCACCACACAAGTGGCCATACCCTCCTCACCACACAAGTGGCCATACCTTCCTCACCACACAAGTGGCCATACCCTCCTCACCACACAAGTGGCCATACCTTCCTCACCACACAAGTGGCCATACCTTCCTCACCACACAAGTGCCCTTACCCTCCTCACCACACAAGTGGCCATACCTTCCTCACCACACAAGTGGCCAGACCTTCCTCACCACACAAGTGGCTAGACCTTCCTCACCACACAAGTGGCTACACCTTCCTCACCACACAAGTGGCCACACCTTCCTCACCACACAAGTGGCTACACCTTCCTCACCACGCAAGTGGCCAGACCTTCCTCACCACACAAGTGGCCACACCTTCCTCACCACACAAGTGGCCACACCTTCCTCACCACACAAGTGGCCATACCTTCCTCACCACACAAGTGGCCCTACCTTAATCACCACACAAGTGGCCATACCTTCCTCACCACACAAGTGGCCATACCTTCCTCACCACACAAGTGGCCATACCTTCCTCACCACACAAGTGGCCATACCTTCCTCACCACACAAGTGGCCACACCTTCCTCACCACACAAGTGGCTACACCTTCCTCACCACGCAAGTGGCCAGACCTTCCTCACCACACAAGTGGCCACACCTTCCTCACCACACAAGTGGCCACACCTTCCTCACCACACAAGTGGCCATACCTTCCTCACCACACAAGTGGCCATACCTTCCTCACCACACAAGTGGCCATACCCTCCGCACCACACAAGTGGCCATACCTTCCTCACCACACAAGTGGCCATACCTTCCTCACCACACAAGTGGCCATACCTTCCTCACCACACAAGTGGCCATACCTTCCTCACCACACAAGTGGCCATACCTTCCTCACAACACAAGTGGCCATACCCTCCTCACCACACAAGTGGCCATACCTTCCTCACCACGCAAGTGGCCATACCTTCCTCACCACACAAGTGGCCATACCTTCCTCATCACACAAGTGGCCATACCCTCCTCACCACACAAGTGGCTATACCTTATTCACCACACAAGTGGCCATACCTTCCTCACCACACAAGTGGCCATACCTTCCTCACCACACAAGTGGCCATACCTTCCTCACCACACAAGTGGCCATACCCTCCTCACCACACAAGTGGCCATACCCTCCTCACCACACAAGTGGCCATACCTTCCTCACCACACAAGTGGCCATACCTTCCTCACCACACAAGTGGCCATACCCTCCTCACCACACAAGTGGCCATACCCTCCTCACCACACAAGTGGCCATACCTTCCTCACCACACAAGTGGCCATACCTTCCTCACCACACAAGTGGCCATACCCTCCTCACCACACAAGTGGCCATACCCTCCTCACCACACAAGTGGCCATACCTTCCTCACCACACAAGTGGCCATACCCTCCTCACCACACAAGTGGCCATACCTTCCTCACCACACAAGTGGCCATACCCTCCTCACCACACAAGTGGCCAGACCTTCCTCACCACACAAGTGGCCAGACCTTCGTCACCACACAAGTGGCCACATCCTCCTCACCACACAAGTGGCCAGACCTTCCTCACCACACAAGTGGCCAGACCTTCCTTACCACACAAGTGGCCAGACCTTCCACACCACACAAGTGGCCATACCTTCCTCACCACACAAGTGGCCACACCTTCCTCACGACACAAGTGGCCATACCCTCCTCACCACACAAGTGGCCACACCTTCCTCACCACACAAGTGGCCAGACCTTCCTCACCACACAAGTGGCCACACCTTCCTCACCACACAAGTGGCCTTACCCTCCTCACCACACAAGTGGCCATACCTTCCTCACCACACAAGTGGCCATACCCTCCTCACCACACAAGTGGCCATACTCTCCTCACCACACAAGTGGCCATACCTTCCTCACCACACAAGTGGCCATACCCTCCTCACCACACAAGTGGCCAGACCTTCCTCACCACACAAGTGGCCAGACCATCCTCACCACACAAGTGGCCACACCTTCCTCACCACACAAGTGGCCTTACCCTCTTCACCACACAAGTGGCCATACCTTCCTCACCACACAAGTGGCCATACCCTCCTCACCACACAAGTGGCCATTCCCTCCTCACCACACAAGTGGCCATACCTTCCTCACCACACAAGTGGCCATACCCTCCTCACCACACAAGTGGCCAGACCTTCCTCACCACACAAGTGGCCAGACCTTCCTCACCACACAAGTGGTCACACCTTCCTCACCACACAAGTGGCCTTACCCTCCTCACCACACAAGTGGCCATACCTTCCTCACCACACAAGTGGCCATACCCTCCTCACCACACAAGTGGCCATACCTTCCTCACCACACAAGTGGCCTTACCCTCCTCACCACACAAGTGGCCATACCTTCCTCACCACACACCACACCACCACACCTTCCTAACAAACCTTCTGGAATTCTATGATAAAATAACGAGGATAAGACAGGACAGAGATGGTTGGGCAGACTGCATATTTCTGGACTGCCAAAAAGCCTTTGATACAGTATCGCACATGAGACTGCTGTTCAAGCTCGAGAGGCAGGATGGGGTGGGGGGATGGTCCTAGAATGGATAAGGAACTACCTAACAGGAAGGAGCCAAAGAGTTACGGTAAGGGGCGAGAAGTCGGACTGGCGAACAGTAACAAGTGGAGTACCACAAGGATCGGTGCTGGGACCAATTCTATTTCTTGTATATGTTAACGACATGTTTACAGGCGTAGAGTCCTACATGTCGATGTTTGCGGATGATGCAAAGTTGATGAGAAGAGTTGTGACAGATGAGGATTGCAGGATCCTCCAAGAGGACCTGAACAGATTGCAGAGATGGTCAGAGAAATGGCTACTAGAATTCAACACGAGCAAATGTAAAGTTATGGAAATGGGACTAGGAGATAGGAGACCAAAGGGACAGTACACAATGAAGGGGAACAGCCTACCTGTAACGACGCGTGAAAGAGACCTGGGGGTGGACGTAACACCTAATCTATCTCCTGAGGCACATATTAATAGGATAACGACAGTAGCGTACTCTACACTGGCAAAAGTTAGAACATCATTCAGAAACCTAAGTAAGGAGGCATTTAGGGCGCTTTACACTGCCTACGTAAGGCCAGTCTTAGAGTATGCCGCCTCATCATGGAGTCCCCATCTGAAGAAGCATATAATGAAACTGGAAAAGGTTCAGAGGTTTGCAACGAGACTCGTCCCAGAGCTACGAGGGATGGGGTATGAAGAGCGCCTGAGGGAACTGTGCCTTACGACACTAGAAAGAAGAAGGGAGAGGGGGGACATGATAGGAACGTATAAGATACTCAGAGGAATTGACAGAGTGGACATAGACGAAATGTTCACACGGAATAGTAACAGAACGAGAGGACATGGATGGAAGCTTGAAACTCAGATGAGTCACAGAGATGTTAGGAAGTTTTCTTTTAGCGTGAGAGTAGTGGGGAAATGGAATGCACTTCAGGAACAGGTTGTGGAAGCAAATACTATTCATAATTTTAAAACCAGGTATGATAGGGAAATGGGACAGGAGTCATTGCTGTAAACTACCGATGCTCGAAAGGCGGGATCCAAGAGTCAATGCTCGATCCTGCAGACACAACTAGGTGAGTACAACTAGGTGAGTACACAAGTGGCCATACCTTCCTCACCACACAAGTGGCCTTACCCTACTCACCACACAAGTGGCCTTACCCTCCTCACCACACAAGTGGCCATACCTTCCTTCCCACACAAGTGGCCATACCTTCCTCACCACACAAGTGGCCTTACCCTCCTCACCACACAAGTGGCCATACCTTCCTCACCACACAAGTGGCCATACCTTCCTTCCCACACAAGTGGCCATACCTTCCTCACCACACAAGTGGCCTTACCCTCCTCACCACACAAGTGGCCATACCTTCATCACCACACAAGTGGCCATACCCTTCTCACCACACAAGTGGCCATACCTTCCTCGCCACACAAGTGGCCAAACCTTCCTCACCACACAAGTGGCCATACCCTCCTCACCACACAAGTGGCCAGACCTTCCTCACCACACAAGTGGCCAGACCTTCCTCACCACACAAGTGGCCACACCTTCCTCACCACACAAGTGGCCTTACCCTCTTCACCACACAAGTGGCCATACCTTCCTCACCACACAAGTGGCCATACCCTCCTCACCACACAAGTGGCCATACCCTCCTCACCACACAAGTGGCCATACCCTCCTCACCACACAAGTGGCCATACCTTCCTCACCACACAAGTGGCCATACCCTCCTCACCACACAAGTGACCAGACCTTCCTCACCACACAAGTGGCCAGACCTTCCTCACCACACAAGTGGCCACACCTTCCTCACCACACAAGTGGCCTTACCCTCCTCACCACACAAGTGGCCATACGTTCCTCACCACACAAGTGGCCATACGTTCCTCACCACACAAGTGGCCATACCTTCCTCACCACACAAGTGGCCATACCCTCCTCACCACACAAGTGGCCATACCTTCCTCACCACACAAGTGGCCATACCTTCCTCACCACACAAGTGCCCTTACCCTCCTCACCACACAAGTGGCCATACCTTCCTCACCACACAAGTGGCCTTACCCTCCTCACCACACAAGTGGCCTTACCCTCCTCACCACACAAGTGGCCATACCTTCCTCACCACACAAGTGGCCATACCTTCCTCACCACACAAGTGGCCTTACCCTCCTCACCACTCAAGTGGCCTTACCCTCCTCACCACACAAGTGGCCATATCTTCCTCCCTACACAAGTGGCCATACCTTCCTCACCACACAAGTGGCCTTACCCTCCTCACCACACAAGTGGCCATACCTTCCTCACCACACAAGTGGCCATACCCTCCTCACCACACAAGTGGCCATACCTTCCTCACCACACAAGTGGCCATACCCTCCTCACTACACAAGTGGCCATACCTTCCTCACCACACAAGTGGCCATACCTTCCTCACCACACAAGTGGCCTTACCCTCCTCACCATACAACTGGCCATACCTTCCTCACCACACAAATGGCCATACCTTCCTCACCACACAAGTGGCCTTACCCTCCTCACCACACAAGTGGCCTTACCCTCCTCACCACACAAGTGGCCATACCTTCCTCACCACACAAGTGGCCATACCTTCCTCACCACACAAGTGCCCTTACCCTCCTCACCACACAAGTGGCCATACCTTCCTCACCACACAAGTGGCCTTACCCTCCTCACCACACAAGTGGCCATACCTTCCTCACCACACAAGTGGCCATACCTTCCTCACCACACAAGTGGCCTTACCCTCCTCACCACTCAAGTGGCCTTACCCTCCTCACCACACAAGTGGCCATATCTTCCTCCCCACACAAGTGGCCATACCTTCCTCACCACACAAGTGGCCTTACCCTCCTCACCACACAAGTAGCCATACCTTCCTCACCACACAAGTGGCCATACCCTCCTCACCACACAAGTGGCCATACCTTCCTCACCACACAAGTGGCCATACCCTCCTCACCACACAAGTGGCCATACCTTCCTCACCACACAAGTGGCCATACCTTCCTCACCACACAAGTGGCCTTACCCTCCTCACCACACAACTGGCCATACCTTCCTCACCACACAAGTGGCCATACCTTCCTCACCACACAAGTGGCCTTACCCTCCTCACCACACAAATGGCCTTACCCTCCTCACCACACAAGTGGCCATACCTTCCTCACCACACAAGTGGCCATACCTTCCTCACCACACAAGTGGCCTTACCCTCCTCACCACACAAGTGGCCTTACCCTCCTCACCACACAAGTGGCCATACCTTCCTCCCCACACAAGTGGCCATACCTTCCTCACCACACAAGTGGCCTTACCCTCCTCACCACACAAGTGGCCATACCTTCCTCACCACACAAGTGGCCATACCCTTCTCACCACACAAGTGGCCATACCTTCTTCACCACACAAGTGGCCATACCTTCCTCACCACACAAGTGGCCACACCTTCCTCACCACACAAGTGGCCATACCTTCCTCACTACACAATTGGCCATACCTTCCTCACCACACAAGTGGCCTTACTCTCCTCACCACACAAGTGGCCATACCTTCCTCACCACACAAGTGGCCATACCCTTCTCACCACACAAGTGGCCATACCCTTCTCACCACACAAGTGGCCATACCTTCCTCACCACACAAGTGGCCATACCTTCCTCACCACACAAGTGGCCATACCCTCCGCACCACACAAGTGGCCATACCTTCCTCACCACACAAGTGGCCATACCTTCCTCACCACACAAGTGGCCATACCTTCCTCACCACACAAGTGGCCATACCTTCCTCACCACACAAGTGGCCATACCTTCCTCACCACACAAGTGGCCATACCCTCCTCACCACACAAGTGGCCATACCTTCCTCACCACACAAGTGGCCATACCTTCCTCACCACACAAGTGGCCATACCCTCCTCACCACACAAGTGGCCATACCTTATTCACCACACAAGTGGCCATACCTTCCTCACCACACAAGTGGCCATACCCTCCTCACCACACAAGTGGCCATACCTTCCTCACCACACAAGTGGCCATACCTTCCTCACCACACAAGTTGCCATACCTTCCTCACCACACAAGTGGCCATACCTTCCTCACCACACAAGTGGCCATACCTTCCTCACCACACAAGTGGCCAGACCTTCCTCACCACACAAGTGGCCAGACCTTCCTCACCACACAAGTGGCCTTACCTTCCTCACCACACAAGTGACCATACCCACCTCACCACACAAGTGGCCATACCCTCCTCACCACACAAGTGGCCATACCTTCCTCACCACACAAGTGGCCATACCTTCCTCACCACACAAGTGGCCATACTTTCCTCACCACACAAGTGGCCATACCCTCCACCACACAAGTGGCCATACCTTCCTCACCACACAAGTGGCCATACCTTCCTCACCGCACAAGTGGCCAGACCTTCCTCACCACACAAGTGGCCTTACCTTCCTCACCACACAAGTGACCATACCTTCCTCACCACACAAGTGGCCAGACCTTCCTCACCACACAAGTGACCATACCTTCCTCACCACACAAGTGACCATACCTTCCTCACCACACAAGTGACCATACCTTCCTCACCACACAAGTGACCATACCCTCCTCACCACATCCTTCCCCACACCATACGCAGCCCTCCTCTGCGGTTCCCTCTTGTTTCTCTCAAGATTTCCATCACAGTTTTGAAGCCTCCGCAAACCGCATAGCGGTCCCTCCTTCCCCCCCATACCGCTCCCCCCCCCTCTGTACCTCGCCGCACCCCCTCCCCCACAGAGGGAGAGGGGGTGCGGCACCCCCTCTCCCCCACAGAGGGAGAGGGGGTGCGGCTCCCCCCGTTTCCCAAGTACACCTCTACGCTCCCTGAAGAGTCCCGTGAATGTTGGCAGACCTCGTGAGCGCTGCTGACCTGATGCTGACTAACTCTGAGTTGTCAGCCCTGGGGAACACAGTGGTAGTGTTGTCAGCCCTGGGGAACACAGTGGTAGTGTTGTCAGCCCTGGGGAACACAGTGGTAGTGTTGTCAGCCCTGGGGAACACAGTGGTAGTGTTGGCAGCCCTGGGGAACACAGTGGTAGTGTTGTCAGCCCTGGGGAACACAGTGGTAGTGTTGTCAGCCCTGGGGAACACAGTGGTAGTGTTGGCAGCCCTGGGGAACACAGTGGTAGTGTTGTCAGCCCTGGGGAACACAGTGGTAGTGTTGTCAGCCCTGGGGAACACAGTGGTAGTGTTGTCAGCCCTGGGGAACACAGTGGTAGTGTTGGCAGCCCTGGGGAACACAGTGGTAGTGTTGTCAGCCCTGGGGAACACAGTGGTAGTGTTGTCAGCCCTGGGGAACACAGTGGTAGTGTTGTCAGCCCTGGGGAACACAGTGGTAGTGTTGTCAGCCCTGGGGAACACAGTGGTAGTGTTGTCAGCCCTGGGGAACACAGTGGTAGTGTTGTCAGCCCTGGGGAACACAGTGGTAGTGTTGTCAGCCCTGGGGAACACAGTGGTAGTGTTGTCAGCCCTGGGGAACACAGTGGTAGTGTTGTCAGCCCTGGTAGCCTGACAGAGAGAGAGGGTCCCCTACAATACTAGGGATCCATCACAGCTGACGCCTCCTTTTTGTGTTCGCAGTGACCGAGAGATGTCGCCATTACCGCTCCAGTTACCTGTTTGTCTCTTGGGAGCTAGCTCTCTCTCTCTCTCTCTCTCTCTCTCTCTCTCTCTCTCTCTCTCTCTCTCTCTCTCTCTCTCTCTCTCTCTCTCTCTCTCTCTCTCTCTCTTTCTCTCTCTCTCTCTCTCTCTCTCTCTCTCTCTCTCTCTCTCTCACTAATCTCTAGGGGATTTTCTTTTCATTTTCAGTTGTTGTTCCAGGAGACTTGAACGGTGGTGAGGTAGTGATCCACACCCCTGGCCTGTCTCCGCGGGTGGCTCAGTGCTGCTCCCTGCACTCTGTGTCCTCCCCCTGCACTCTGTGTGTCCTCCCTGCTCTTTATTTGCTCCCTGCACTCTGTGTGCTCTCTGCACTCTGTGTTCTCCCTGCACTCTGTGTGCTCTCTGCACTCCGTGTTCTCCCTGCACTCTGTGTGCTCTCTTCACTCCGTGTTCTCCCTGCACTCTGTGTGCTCCCTGCACTCTGGGTGCTCCCTGCACTCTGTGTGCTCCCTGCACTCTGGGTGCTCCCTGCACTCTGTGTGCTCCCTGCACTCTGGGTGCTCCCTGCACTCTGTGTGCTCCCTGCACTCTGGGTGCTCCCTGCACTCTGTGTGCTCCCTGCACTCTGGGTGCTCCCTGTACTCTGTGTGCTCCCTTCACTCTGGGTGCTCCCTACACTCTGTGTGCTCCCTGCACTCTGGGTGCTCCCTGTACTCTGTGTGCTCCCTGCACTCTGGGTGCCTCAACACATGTTACAACCTCTAGCGTGTGCTGTAATTGGATTACTTAGCAACCAATTACCCAATCACTGCTTAGAGAACAGATGAGAAAAATGATGCCTAGACAATCCCTTCTGGCCAGGACTCAAACCTGGACAAGTGGGTTGCGAGGCGCGGGGCGAGTGTGTCACCACTGCGCCACTAGTAAGGGTGCACCACCTACTGCGAGGAGCGCGGGCCACGGGGATAAGAGCCTCGTTGGATGTAGAGTCACTGTTTACCAACGTGCTGGTGGATGAAACAATCGGGATGATAGCGGACAGAGTGTACCGTGACCCGGCCTGTACTCCTCTTAACATACCAGAAAACATTCTAAGGAAACTACTCCAAGCTTGTACTAAAGAGGCACCCTTCTTGAGCCCGGATGGGCACATGTATAAGCAAGTAGATGGGGTCGCCATGGGTTCCCCCCCTAGGTGTCCTGTTTGCGAACTTGTACATGGGTACCATCGAGCACAGGGTCTTAGTTGACATGGACTTGAGACCCGCCATATACTGCAGATATTTTGACGACATTTTTACACAGATGCCAGATGTCTACAGCTACTGAAGGAGGCATTTGAGCGGAATTCTGTGTTGAGCTTCACTTACGAGATGGAGAATAATGGGAAGCTTCCGTTTCTGGATGTAACAGTCACGGAAAAGAGCGGAGGCTTCCACACTGCAGTCTACATTAAGGAAACCAACATAGGAATGTGCCTCAATGCCAAGAGTGACTGCCCAGACAGGTACAAGAGGAGTGTTGTCAACGCTTACGTCGACCGTGCTCTCAGCCACAGCTCAGGATGGAAGCAAGTCGATGAAAAACTCTGTAGGGTAAGGCAGGTCCTAGTCAACAATTGCTTCTCTAACGGTTTCGTTGAAGACATGATAAATAGAAAGGTGAATCGCCATACAACCTCTGAAGAGTCAACCAACACAACACTTATACCCCCTATTAGACTATTTTACAGGAACTTCTTTTCGACGGCTCATAAAACAGAGGAAAGATATTGTTGATAGGAACGTTATCCTTACAGACAAAAATCAGAAAATACAATTGACGATTTATTATAAAACTAAAAAAACAGCCAATCTACTAAGGAAAAACTCTAAAGATACCATGCAAAATGTCTTAAAGGAGACCAACGTCGTCTATGCCTTTAAACGCCCACTTGGGGACTGTAAGCCCCAAAGAACTCATTATATAGGCAAGACAAGAACGTCTCTTTCCAGGCGATTGACAAAGCATAAGCAACAGGTCTCCATCAAGGAACATATAATCTCTTCCCACAACCAGACCATCACCAGATAAATCTTAACAAACAACACAGAAATCATCGATAGGTACAGCGATAGCAGGCGGCTCGACATGCACTACACATCAAAAAGTCAACACCAGCAATCAACAGCCAATTTAATGCTCAACTATTTTCTACCCACTTCAAGACCCCGAACAAATATGGAAGCATCAAGAGGAAGTATGGGCCAATAGGCCTTCTACAGTTCTCATATCCAATTAATACCCATTGTTTCGTGTTCTATCTTGAGTTTGTCGTAAGTTTGTTCACCTCACCCAAAACTTTTGAACCATATCACCTCACCCATAATGAGTATAAGTTCGATGAATCTGTGTGTAAATTAAGTCTTTGAAAATGTAATAAGCATTACGAAACGCGTTCAGGCGTCAAACCATTTAAAAATGAATTTTGGAGAATTGATATTTTTATTACCACCGACAGTGAAGAAAAACATAAGAAATATTGACAAAATTCTTGTTAGAATGATTAATCTTACCTTTTCGGTCATATTCAACAACATATATATATATATATATATATATATATATATATATATATATATATATATATATATATATATATATATATATATATATATATATATATATATGTATATATATATATATGTGTGTGTGTTTATCTCAATGAAATCACAACGGCGTGATATATGAAGGAAAACCATTTTGAGGCAATGGAGTGAGTTGAACTTGCGACCTTGTGATTCCCAGACGCCTACCTTAACCGCTCGGCCGCGGTGGTACAAAGTTCTCCAACCCAGAACTCTACTGAGTTGGCCGAGCGGTTAGTGCAGGTGTCTGGGGATTACCAGGACGTGACCCAAGACACCAAGACCCAAAACATCTTGAAATTATTGCAGCTCTGCCTTTGGCAATGTTAACAAGAGTTAACGAATGTAACTCTTAACGTCAGGCTGAATATAACTGTGAAAATGAACTTTGGCGAGTTAAGTTTTCACCTTCCTGCTCAAGTAAGGAACATAGAGATGATTCGTGCTGGAATCATTGATCTCACTCCTTTGGTCACATTCAATAATATATATGTTTATAGGTATAGAAAAGGGCACTAATGTAAACATTTGGTATTAATGTTCATATATGCTTTTCTATGGTATACAGGAAACGATATCTGAATTAATATTGGTATTTTTTTTAGAGAAATAATATGAGCATTGACATGGGTACTAAATAGAGGTTCTGGAATTGGCATTAATATGACCATTGTTGTGTTTTGATAATAGGGGGTGATGCTGTTGATTGTCCGGACGGTATTGTACTAAGGTGATTGTCTGGACGGTAATGTACTAAGGTGATTGTCTGGACGGTAATGTACTAAGGTGATTGTCTGGACGGTAATGTACTAAGGTGATTGTCTGGACGGTAATGTACTAAGGTGATTGTCTGGACGGTAATGTACTAAGGTGATTGTCCGGACGGTAATGTACTAAGGTGATTGTCTGGACGGTAATGTACTAAGGTGATTGTCTGGACGGTAATGTACTAAGGTGATTGTCCGGACGGTAATGTACTAAGGTGATTGTTCGGACGGTAATGTACTAAGGTGATTGTCCGGACGGTAATGTACTAAGGTGATTGTCTGGACGGTAATGTACTAAGGTGATTGTCTGGACGGTAATGTACTAAGGTGATTGTCTGGACGGTAATGTACTAAGGTGATTGTCTGGACGGTAATGTACTAAGGTGATTGTCCGGACGGTAATGTACTAAGGTGATTGTCCGGACGGTAATGTACTAAGGTGATTGTCTGGACGGTAATGTACTAAGGTGATTGTCTGGACGGTAATGTACTAAGGTGATTGTCCGGACGGTAATGTACTAAGGTGATTGTCTGGACGGTAATGTACTAAGGTGATTGTCTGGACGGTAATGTACTAAGGTGATTGTCCGGACGGTAATGTACTAAGGTGATTGTTCGGACGGTAATGTACTAAGGTGATTGTCCGGACGGTAATGTACTAAGGTGATTGTCCGGACGGTAATGTACTAAGGTGATTGTCTGGACGGTAATGTACTAAGGTGATTGTCCGGACGGTAATGTACTAAGGTGATTGTCCGGACGGTAATGTACTAAGGTGATTGTCCGGACGGTAATGTACTAAGGTGATTGTTCGGACGGTAATGTACTAAGGTGATTGTCCGGACGGTAATGTACTAAGGTGATTGTCCGGACGGTAATGTACTAAGGTGATTGTTCTGGCGGTAATTACTAAGGTGATTGTCCGGACGGTAATTACTAAGGTGATTGTCCGGACGGTAATGTACTAAGGTGATTGTCTGGACGGTAATGTACTAAGGTGATTGTTCTGGCGGTAATTACTAAGGTGATTGTCCGGACGGTAATGTACTAAGGTGATTGTCCGGACGGTAATGTTTAACAAATTTGTTATCTTTTTATTCTAGCATTGTTGAGGCAGTTGATAGTGGTAAGGATTGCGATGTTGTATACCTTGACTTTAGCAAAGCTTTTGATACAGTGCCACATGAAAGACTGATTAAAAAAATAGAGTCTCATGGTATTGGGGGTGCTATATGAAGCTGGATTAGGGCATGGCTATACCAAAGGAAACAGAGAGTTAGTATAAATGGAATCAAGTCAGAGTGGGAAAATGTTGTAAGTGGAGTGCCTCAAGGCTCTGTCCTGGGACCTCTGTTGTTTATAATATATATAAATGATTTAGATTCAGGTTTGAGTAGCAACATTTGCAAATTTGCCGATGATACGAAAATCGGTAGGGAAATTAATTCGGAGGAGGACTCACTATCACTTCAAGTTGATCTAGATAGGGTTTTGAAATGGTCAAAGGATTGGCAGATGCAGTTTAATGCTGATAAATGTAAAGTTCTGAGGTTAGGTAATGATGATAGAGTTACAAGATACGAGCTAGATGGTGTTGTGATTGCGAAGTCGGATTGCGAAAGGGATCTGGGAGTTATGATTAGTAAGAATTTAAAACAAAAGGATCAATGCATAAATGTTCGTAATAAGGCAAATCGGACACTTGGATTTATTAATCGCAGCGTTAGTAACAAGACACCTGGTGTGGTTCTCAAGCTATATCTTGCTCTAGTTAGGCCCCATTTAGATTATGCAGTTCAGTTTTGGTCGCCATATTATAGAATGGATATAAATTCACTTGAACGTGTCCAGCGTAGGATGACTAAGTTAATTCCCCAAATTAGAAATCTTTCATATGAAGAAAGATTAACAAAGCTTAAGTTGCATTCACTGGAAAGGCGAAGAGTTAGGGGTGACATGATAGAGGTTTACAAGCGGATGAATGGACATAACCGGGGGGATATTAATAGGGTATTAAAAGTATCAACACAGGACAGAACACGAAACAATGGATATAAATTGGATAAGTTTAGATTTAGGAAAGACTTGGGTAAATACTGGTTCAGTAACAGGGTTGTTGATTTGTGGAACCAATTGCCGCGTAACATTGTGGAGGTGGGGTCCCTCGATTGTTTCAAGCGCGGGTTGGACAAGTATATGAGTGGGATTGGGTGGTTATAGAATAGGAGCTGCCTCGTATGGGCCAATAGGCCTTCTGCAGTTACCTTTGTTCTTATGTTCTTATGTTCTTAATGTACTAAGGTGATTGTTCTGGCGGTAATTACTAAGGTGATTGTCCGGACGGTAATGTACTAAGGTGATTGTTCTGGCGGTAATGTACTAAGGTGATTGTCCGGACGGTAATGTACTAAGGTGATTGTTCTGGCGGTAATTACTAAGGTGATTGTTCGGACGGTAATGTACTAAGGTGATTGTTCTGGCGGTAATTACTAAGGTGATTGTTCTGGCGGTAATGTACTAAGGTGATTGTTCTGGCGGTAATTACTAAGGTGATTGTCTGGACGGTAATGTACTAAGGTGATTGTCCGGACGGTAATTACTAAGGTGATTGTCCGGACGGTAATTACTAAGGTGATTGTCCGGACGGTAATTACTAAGGTGATTGTCTGGACGGTAATTACTAAGGTGATTGTCTGGACGGTAATTACTAAGGTGATTGTCTGGACGGTAATTACTAAGGTGATTGTCCGGACGGTAATGTACTAAGGTGATTGTCCGGACGGTAATGTACTAAGGTGATTGTCCGGACGGTATTGTACTAAGGTGATTGTCCGGACGGTAATTACTAAGGTGATTGTCCGGACGGTAATGTACTAAGGTGATTGTCCGGACGGTAATTACTAAGGTGATTGTCCGGACGGTAATTACTAAGGTGATTGTCCGGACGGTAATGTACTAAGGTGATTGTCCGGACGGTAATGTACTAAGGTGATTGTCCGGACGGTAATGTACTAAGGTGATTGTTCTGGCGGTAATTACTAAGGTGATTGTCCGGACGGTAATGTACTAAGGTGATTGTCCGGACGGTATTGTACTAAGGTGATTGTCTGGACGGTAATGTACTAAGGTGATTGTTCTGGCGGTAATTACTAAGGTGATTGTCCGGACGGTAATGTACTAAGGTGATTGTCCGGACGGTAATTACTAAGGTGATTGTCTGGACGGTAATGTACTAAGGTGATTGTCCGGACGGTAATTACTAAGGTGATTGTCCGGACGGTAATGTACTAAGGTGATTGTCCGGACGGTAATGTACTAAGGTGATTGTCTGGACGGTAATGTACTAAGGTGATTGTCTGGACGGTAATGTACTAAGGTGATTGTCTGGACGGTAATGTACTAAGGTGATTGTCCGGACGGTAATTACTAAGGTGATTGTCCGGACGGTAATTACTAAGGTGATTGTCCGGACGGTATTGTACTAAGGTGATTGTCCGGACGGTAATGTACTAAGGTGATTGTCCGGACGGTAATTACTAAGGTGATTGTCCGGACGGTATTGTACTAAGGTGATTGTCCGGACGGTATTGTACTAAGGTGATTGTTCTGGCGGTAATTACTAAGGTGATTGTCCGGACGGTAATGTACTAAGGTGATTGTCCGGACGGTATTGTACTAAGGTGATTGTCTAGACGGTAATGTACTAAGGTGATTGTCCGGACGGTAATGTACTAAGGTGATTGTTCGGACGGTATTGTACTAAGGTGATTGTCTGGACGGTAATGTACTAAGGTGATTGTTCGGACGGTAATGTACTAAGGTGATTGTTCGGACGGTAATGTACTAAGGTGATTGTTCGGACGGTAATGTACTAAGGTGATTGTCCGGACGGTAATGTACTAAGGTGATTGTTCGGACGGTAATGTACTAAGGTGATTGTTCGGACGGTAATGTACTAAGGTGATTGTTCGGACGGTATTGTACTAAGGTGATTGTCCGGACGGTAATGTACTAAGGTGATTGTTCGGACGGTAATGTACTAAGGTGATTGTTCGGACGGTAATGTACTAAGGTGATTGTTCGGACGGTATTGTACTAAGGTGATTGTCCGGACGGTAATGTACTAAGCATACTACAAACTGGCCGGAGTAGCACTTCCCTCACTTGAGGAAATATCTCTCAGGAGGAAAACTGTTCCTTGTGAGAGAGTGTGGTGTGTGTGGGTGTTGTGGGGGGGGGGGCAGGCGACGGGCACACCACTCCCTCCCTCGCTCTCTCTTCCTTTCTCTCTCACACCCTTCAAGTCAATTCTGGTTATGGTAGATAATAGGCCTAGTGGGGAGCAACCGTAGGCCTTGAGAGAGCCGCGGGGGGGGGGGGGGGGGGGGGGGAGAAGACCCGTGGTGGGGAGAGGGGAGGAGATCGTTGGGGAGATTGAGTGCGTATGTAACCATGGGTGACTTTTGTAAGCTCTTAGACCTTCACTACCTACCTGTCTGTCTCCCTCCCTACCTGTCTCCCTCCCTACCTGTCTCCCTCCCTCCCTACCTGTCTCCCTCCCTACCTGTCACCCTCCCTACGTGTCTCCCTCCCTACCTGTCTCCCTCCCTCCCTACCTGTCTCCCTCCTTCCCTGTCTCCCTCCCTATCTGTCTCCCTCCCAACCCGTCTCCCTCCCTACCTGTCTCCCTCCCAATCTGTCTCCCTCCCTACATGTCACCCTCCCTACCTGTCTCCCTCCCTCCCTACCTGTCTCCCTCCCTCCCTACCTGTCTCCCTCCTTCCCTGTCTCCCTCCCTATCTGTCACCCTCCCTACCTGTCTCCCTCCCTCCCTACCTGTCTCCCTCCCAATCTGTCTCCCTCCCTACCTGTCTCCCTCCCTCCCTACCTGTCTCCCTCCTTCCCTGTCTCCCTCCCTATCTGTCTCCCTCCCTACCCGTCTCCCTCCCTACCTGTCTCCCTCCCTACCTGTCACCCTCCCTACCTGTCTCCCTCCCTCCCTGTCTCCCTCCCTACCTGTCTCCCTCCCTACCCGTCTCCCTCCCTACCTGTCTCCCTCCCTCCCTGTCTCCCTCCCTACCCGTCTCCCTCCCTACCCGTCTCCCTCCCTACCTGTCTCCCTCCCTACCTGTCACCCTCCCTACCTGTCTCCCTCCCTCCCTGTCTCCCTCCCTACCTGTCTCCCTCCCTACCCGTCTCCCTCCCTACCTGTCTCCCTCCTTCCCTGTCTCCCTCCCTATCTGTCTCCCTCCCTACCCGTCTCCCTCCCTACCTGTCTCCCTCCCTACCTGTCACCCTCCCTACCTGTCTCCCTCCCTACCCGTCTCCCTCCCTACATGTCTCCCTCCCTACCTGTCTCCCTCCCTACCTGTCTCCCTCCCTCCCTCCCTGTCTCCCTCCATATCTGTCTCCCTCCCTACCTGTCTCCCTCCCAATCTGTCTCCCTCCCTACCCGTCTCCCTCCCTACCTGTCTCCCTCCCTACCTGTCTCCCTCCCTACCCGTCTCCCTCCTTCCCTGTCTCCCTCCCTACCCGTCTCCCTCCCTACCTGTCTCCCTCCCTCCCTCCCTCCCTCCCTCACCACTACCGTTAACACCACCATAGTGTCCCGGCCCAGTGCTTGAGAGAGCGCGTCTGGTGGTGTTGACCTTCATATCTTCTCCTTTCACGGCTGACTCTATAATACTGTGAACACTGTAACATTGTTCAAGACGTTGGTGAACACTATACCACTTGTTCTCTAGAGTGAACACTATACCACTTGTTCTCTAGAGTGAACACTATACCACTTGTTCTCTAGAGTGAACACTATACTACTTGTTCTCTAGAGTGAACACTATACCACTTGTTCTCTAGAGTGAACACTATACCACTTGTTCTCTAGAGTGAACACTATACCACTTGTTCTCTAGAGTGAACACTATACCACTTGTTCTCTAGAGTGAACACTATACCACTTGTTCTCTAGAGTGAACAAAATCATATTAAGTTTTCTCAGTCAACTATCTTTCTTATACACTGAGAGAAGTTATACTACCGTGATGAAGCAATGAGAACATACTGGGAATACTCAGGAGTATGTCAGGTAATACTCAGGAGTATGGCAGGTAATACTCAGCGCATAAGTTCAAATCCTCCTCACAGCTCCTATAGACTTTCTTAACTTTCATATGTTATTTACATCAATTATATATTTAAATATTTAAGTCACTGAATATTATTCGTTTAAATAATATTTTGGATCTTATGTTTGTTCACTATTTTTGGGGATAAGTTTAACTTGTTGTTCTTGTCAATAATTAATTCTCTTAGTTCATTGCCATGAAAGTTTTTTTTAATATTGTAGAAGAAAAGAAATGTGTTATATTTTTACATGTTTAAATTTAATTCTTGTGTTTGTTAAATAACCGCAGTTAACCGACTTCTGCTTGACAGAGTTTGACTTGTTTGACTGTGCCTCGCTCCCACTTTTGACCGTAATTTGCCAGTATTGCTTAGATAGTTTGTCGTAATATTAAGGGTTTGATGGTTGTATCATTGGACCAGTTGGAGGCTGGTGAGGGGTCGCACGAGCATGTTACACCCTTATACGGGACCTATGGTAGTGTACCACTGTACAGTGGTGGCACCTGTGGCACCTTGATCCCATTGTTTCTGCCTTGTGGAGATGTTTAACAAGACCTGACGGGACCTGACGGGACCTGACGGGACCTGACGGGACATGACGGGACCTGACGGAACCTGACGGGACTTGACGGGACTTGACGGGACCTGACGGAACCTAGCGAGACCTGACGGGACCTGACGGGACCTACCGGGACCTATCGGGACCTACCGGGACCTGACGGGACCTGACGGGACCAACCGGGACCTGACAGGACCTGACGGGACCAACCGGGACCTGACGGGACCTGACGGGACCTACCGGGACCAACCGGGACCTACCGGGACACACTGAGGACTGAGAAGACTGGAAGAGACCTGGAGAGATCTGCCTGACAGGAGGCAGAGTCGCCGGGACCTCAACATGTGTGCACGAGATGTTGCACGGATACTGGGTAACGCGCGCCCACGGTAGCACGTGGTCACGGTAACGCGCGCCCACGGTAGCACGTGGTCACGGTAACGCGCGCCCACGGTAGCACGTGACAACGGTAACATGTGACAACGGTAGCACGTGACAACGGTAGCACGTGACAACGGTAGCACGAGGCCACGGTAGCACGTGACAACGGTAACATGTGACAACGGTAGCACGTGACAACGGTAGCACGTGGCCACGGTAGCACGTGACAACGGTAGCATGTGACAACGGTAACATGTGACAACGGTAGCACGTGACAACGGTAGCACGTGACAACGGTAGCACGTGGCCACGGTAGCACGTGACAACGGTAACATGTGACAACGGTAGCACGTGACAACGGTAGCACGTGACAACGGTAGCACGTGGCCACGGTAGCACGTGACAACGGTAGCATGTGACAACGGTAACATGTGACAACGGTAGCACGTGGCCACGGTAGCACGTGACAACGGTAGCACGTGACAACGGTAGCACGTGGCCACGGTAGCACGTGACAACGGTAGCACTCGGCCACGGTAGCACGTGACAACGGTAGCACGTGACAACGGTAGCACGTGACAACGGTAGCACGTGACAACGGTAGCACGTGGCCACGGTAGCACGTGACAACGGTAGCATGTGACAACGGTAGCACGTGAAAACGGTATCACGTGGCCACGGTAGCACGTGACAACGGTAGCACGTGACAACGGTAGCACGTGGCCACGGTAGCACGTGACAACGGTAGCACGTGACAACGGTAGCACGTGACAACGGTAGCACGTGACAACGGTAGCACTCGGCCACGGTAGCACGTGACAACGGTAGCACGTGACAACGGTAGCACGTGACAACGGTAGCACGTGGCCACGGTAGCACGTGACAACGGTAGCATGTGACAACGGTAGCACGTGACAACGGTAGCACG
>NC_091212.1:19165933-19245933 GCF_040958095.1 Procambarus clarkii | reverse complement strand
CCAGTATCATCTGTTGATACTGGAAATGGCTTAAAATGGCCACCACTTACGGGCTATTTATGCCCGTGCCACCTTTTGGGTGGCTTAATCTTCGTCAATCAATCAATTCCTCTCACTCAGAGAAACCTTCAATATAGAACAAGTGGATGGACGGATAACCTAGTAAAGATTCTAGAGAAAGTGGACTTGAAATGGACCATTAAAACAAAGGGGAAGATAGTCCATATCAACACTTTCGGCAGCCTTCTCCATGGGAAGAATCGAGTCTAAAGATAATCATTGAAGGATTACCAGTTAAAAATCAGCATGTGACTCGCAGAGGCTCAAAGCAGTCATAGAACAACAAATGGAAGCCATCTCAAGATCTACAACCACTCACATCTTCTCAGACGGATCAGTTGATCAAGAAAGAGGTTCTGCTGGGGCAGCAGTTTACACTACCAACCATGAAGCTTACTGGAGCATGAATAGTGGGTGCTCAACATTGCAGACAGAATTAAATACCCTGAAGAACATAAGAACAAAGGCAACTGCAGAAGGCCTGTTGGCCCATACGAGGCAGCTCCTATTTATAACCACCCAATCCCACTCATATACATGTCCAACCCGCGCTTGAAACAATCGAGGGACCCCACCTCCACAATGTTACGCGGCAATTGGTTCCACAAATCAACAACCCTGTTACTGAACCAGTATTTACCCAAGTCTTTCCTAAATGATGATGATGATGATGAAGATTAAGCCACCCAAAAGGTGGCACGGGCATGAATAGCCCGTAAGTGGTGGCCTTTTTAAGCCATTACCAGTATCAAGAGCTGATACTGGAGATCTGTGGAGGTGCGAATGCACCCTGCGTGATGGGAGATGTCTCCCTTGTGAATGTGTTAAGATGAAGATGAAGCCACCCAAAAGGTGGCACGGGCATGAATAGCCCGTAAGTGGTGGCCCTTTTGAGCCATCACCAGTATCAATAAATTTCCTAAATCTAAACTTATCCAATTTATACCCATTGTTTCGTGTTCTGTCTTGTGTTGATACTTTTAATACCCTATTAATATCCCCTTTGTTATGTCCATTCACCCACTTGTAAACCTCTATCATGTCACCCCTAACTCTTCGCCTTTCCAGTGAATGCAACTTAAGCTTTGTTAATCTTTCTTCATATGAAAGATTTCTAATTTGGGGAATTAACTTAGTCATCCTACGCTGGACACGTTCAAGTGAATTTATATCCATTCTATAATATTGCGACCAAAACTGAACTGCATAATCTAAATGGGGCCTAACTAGAGCAAGATATAGCTTGAGAACCACACCAGGTGTCTTGTTACTAACGCTGCGATTAATAAATCCAAGTGTCCGATTTGCCTTATTACGAACATTTATGCATTGATCCTTTTGTTTTAAATTCTTGCTAATCATAACTCCCAGATCCCTTTCGCAATTCGACTTCGCAATCTCAACACCATCTAGCTCGTATCTTGTAACCCTATCATCATTACCTAACCTCAGAACTTTACATTTATCAGCATTAAACTGCATCTGCCAATCCTTCGACCATTTCAAAACCCTATCTAGATTCTATGCTAAATCTGATTTCTTTATGATCACTGTTACCTAGCTCACTCCCTATTTCGATGTCATTAATTTGCGTTTCCCTGTTAGTTAACACTAAATCTAAAATATTATTTTCCCGTGTTGGTTCCTTAATGTGTTGCGTAAGAAAGCAATCGTCAATTAATTCTAGAAAATCTTCTGCTTCACTATTCCTTGTTTTGTTCAACCAGTTTATTCCACTAAAATTAAAGTCACCCATGACGTAAATACTGTTAGAACTAGATGCTCTAGATATTTCATACCATAGATGCTTTGCTTCCATTCTGTCTAAATTTGGTGGCCTATATATAACTCCTATTATAATATTATTTGCTTTTTCGTATAATTCTATCCAAATAGTTTCTGTGTGGCTCAGTTTTGATTCCCTCTTGGAGACTACATTTCAAATTGTCCCTAACATATATGGCTACTCCCCCTCCTCGTCTAATATATCTATCTGTGTGAAATAGTTTAAATCCATTTATTTGATATTCAGCTAATAGTTCTCTATTTTCTTCATTCATCCACGTTTCAGTAAGTGCAATAATATCTATTTTTTCTGTGCAGACAAGAGCATTTAATTCGTTAATTTTATTTCTTTTTTATTTATTTAATATTTTTAGAATGAGGCCATAAATTATACAATTGAAAAGAATTTACATGATGTCATCATTCATACCGTCTCTAAATCTTCGCTCCAGGAATTGTTATCCAGTCAACACAAAGATAATATACAACTCCTCACAGAAATCCAACGAATAGGAAAAGAAGCCCATAATCTAGGGCTGTCAATCACACTAAATTGGATACCAAGTCACATTGGCATAGATGGTAATGAAAAGGCAGACTCACTAGCAAAAACTGCCGCTGCTCTACCTGTTGTACAGGTTCAAATACCTCCAAGTTTTTCACAGATTAAGGAGCAAATCAAGAAGAAAATATTCTCAACTATCACAAGTCGCCACAGAGCCAAAGTAGCGGAAGGAAGATCCACTGCAATATGGTACGAACAAGCAACTGGGTACTACTCACTACTCTTTCAAGCCCGACAAAAAGATATCCGGAGACATTGCAGTAGCCATACACAGACTCAGACTCGGTTACAAGTGCTGCTGGGAGGTAATGAACCCAATAGTTAAAGAGTGTCATATCTGTGAAACAGAAGCAGAGGCGCCACTATTGCACTACTTACTGGAATGTGAAGCTACTGAAGCCCTGCGCATCAAACTCAACATTAATCCAACGACAGCAGCTGCAATAGATGCACATTCCACCGCGACTACAATGATTAGAAAAGCCGTTGAGGAATGGGACTCACTAGTGAACATTCTGCATCTACATTCACCACCAAGATAATGTTATTAAAACAAGACTAAAACCAGTGCACTAAAACAAATCCGGAAAAGCAACAGGGAAAAAGGAGGAAACCCCACCTTCTTTTAAAATTTTGACCCAAATATCAGATAACAAAGTTATCGCGAATAACCGAACTCAATTACGGGCTCACCATAGCCCGTGCTACATGGACATTTCGTCCTGAGTTGCTAAATCTAAAAACCATAACAACAAGAACAACAACTTCCTCTCATCTTACGGGCTATTCATGCCCGTGCCACCTCTTGGGTGGCTTAATCTTTATCAATCAACACTGTCATCACAGTTGACTTGACAGTGGTCCAGGACAGACCGACTGGATATTAATAGGATATTAAGTGGATATTAATAGGGAGTATAATGAGATAGTGGATATTAATAGGGAGTATAATGAGATAGTGGATATTAATAGGGAGTATAATGAGATAATGAATATTAATAGGGAGAATAATGAGATAATGGATATTAATAGGGAGTATAATGAGATAATGAATATTAATAGGGAGTATAATGAGATAGTGGATATTAATAGGGAGTATAATGAGATAATGGATATTAATAGGGAGTATAATGAGACAATGGATATTAACAAGGTACTAGTATGAAAAATGTGTATCAATGATATTACTTGAATCGCCCTTTAACTGATCAATCATAACGGATATAAATTATAGAAGCCGCTGCTGATGTTCACATTACATGATTTTGTTATCTGTATTAAGAAGGATTTGTTTTGAGTAGGATCACTGAAACACCTTTGTCTCACTAATACCTTGTTAATATCACCTCTATCTCACTGTATCATTAACGACATCACTGTGCTCATCACTGTGATCATCACTGTGATCATTACTGTGCTCATCAATGTGATCATCACTGTGCTCATCACTGTGATCATCACTGTGATCAACACTGTGATCAACACTGCGATCATCACTGTGCTCATCACTGTGCTCATCACTGCGCTCATCACTGCGCTCATCACTGTGATCATCACTGTGATCAACACTGTGATCAACACTGTGATCAACACTGCGATCATCACTGTGCTCATCACTGTGATCATCACTACGATCAACACTGTGATCAACACTGCGATCATCACTGTGCTCATCACTGTGATCATCACTACGATCAACACTGTGATCAACACTGCGATCATCACTGTGCTCATCACTGTGCTCATCACTGCGCTCATCACTGCGCTCATCACTGTGATCATCACTGTGATCAACACTGTGATCAACACTGTGATCAACACTGCGATCATCACTGTGCTCATCACTGTGATCATCACTACGATCAACACTGTGATCAACACTGCGATCATCACTGTGCTCATCACAGTCCCTCATCACTGTGCTCATCACTGTGCTCATCACTGTGCTCATCACTGTGCTCATCAATGTGTTCATCACTGTGCTCATCACTGTGTTCATCACTGTGCTTATCACCGTGCTCATCAATGTGCTCATCAATGTGTTCATCACAGTGCTCATCACTGTGATCATCACTGAGCCCATCATTGTGCTCATCAACGTGCTCATCACTGCGCTCATCACCGTGTTCATCACTGTGATCATCACTGTTTTCATCGTGTGCTCATCACTGTTCATATCACTGTGATCATCACTGTTCATATCACTGTGATCATCACTGTGCTCATCATTGTGATAATCACTGTGCTCATCACTGTGCTCATCACTGTGATCATCACTGTGATCATCACTGTGCTCATCATTGTGATCATCACTGTGCTCATCACTGTGATCATCACTGTGCTCATCAATGTGATTATCACTGTGCTCATCACTGTGATCATCACTGAGCCCATCACTGTGTTCATCATTGTGATCATCACTGTGCTCATCACTGTGCTCATCACTGTGATCATCACTGTGATCATCACTGTGATCATCACTGTGCTCATCATTGTGATCATCACTGTGCTCATCACTGTGCTCATCATTGTGATCATCACTGTGCTCATGACTATGCTCATCCTTGTGATCATCACTGTGCTCATCACTGTGATCATCACTGAGCCCATCACTGTGCTCATCATTGTGATCATCACTGTGCTCATCATTGTGATCATCACTGTGCTCATCACTGTGCTCATCACTGTGATCATCACTGTGCTCATCACTGTGATCATCACTGTGCTCATCATTGTGATCATCACTGAGCCCATCACTGTGCTCATCATTGTGATCATCACTGTGCTCATCACTGTGCTCATCACTGTGATCATCACTGTGATCATCACTGTGCTCATCATTGTGATCATCACTGTGCTCATCACTGTGATCATCACTGAGCCCATCACTGTGCTCATCATTGTGATCATCACTGTGCTCATCACTGTGCTCATCACTGTGATCATCACTGTGATCATCACTGTGCTCATCAATGTGATCATCACAGTGCTCATCACTGTGCTCATCACTGCGCTCATCATTGTGCTCATCACTGTGCTCATGACTATGCTCATCCTTGTGCTCATCAATGTGCTCATCACTGCGCTCATCACTGTGCTCATCACTGCGCTCATCATTGTGCTCATCACTGTGCTCATCACTGTGCTCATCACTGCGCTCATCACTGTGCTCATCACAGTGCTCAACACTGTGCTCATCACTGTGATCATCACTGTGCTCATCACTGTGCTCATCACTGCACTACCGTGAATGCGGATGGTTCCGAAAATTTGGACAATATGCGAAGGAGCATGTTGTGGGTGTGTGAGGGGCAGGTGGACCATGTTGTGGGTGTGTGAGGGGCAGGTGGACCATGTTGTGGGTGTGTGAGGGGCAGGTGGACCATGTTGTGGGTGTGTGAGGGGCAGGTGGACCATGTTGTGGGTGTGTGAGGGGCAGGTGGCCCATGTTGTGGGTGTGTGAGGGGCAGGTGGACCATGTTGTGGGTGTGTGAGGGGCAGGTGGACCATGTTGTGGGTGTGTGAGGGGCAGGTGGTCCATGTTGTGGGTGTGTGAGGGGCAGGTGGCCCATGTTGTGGGTGTGTGAGGGGCAGGTGGCCCATGTTGTGGGTGTGTGAGGGGCAGGCGGACCATGTTGTGGGTGTGTGAGGGGCAGGTGGCCCATGTTGTGGGTGTGTGAGGGGCAGGCGGACCATGTTGTGGGTGTGTGAGGGGCAGGCGGACCATGTTGTGGGTGTGTGAGGGGCAGGCGGACAATGTTGTGGGTGTGTGAGGGGCAGGTGGACCATGTTGTGGGTGTGTGAGGGGCAGGTGGACCATGTTGTGGGTGTGTGAGGGGCAGGCGGACCATGTTGTGAGTGTGAGGGGCAGGCGGACCATGTTGTGGGTGTGTGAGGGGCAGGCGGACCATGTTGTGAGTGTGAGGGGCAGGTGGACCATGTTGTGGGTGTGTGAGGGGCAGGCGGACCATGTTGTGAGTGTGAGGGGCAGGCGGACCATGTTGTGGGTGTGTGAGGGGCAGGTGGACCATGTTGTGGGTGTGTGAGGGGCAGGTGGACCATGTTGTGGGTGTGTGAGGGGCAGGTGGACCATGTTGTGGGTGTGTGAGGGGCAGGCGGACTATGTTGTGAGTGTGAGGGGCAGGCGGACCATGTTGTGGGTGTGTGAGGGGCAGGCGGACCATGTTGTGGGTGTGTGAGGGGGCAGGCGGACCATGTTGTGAGTGTGAGGGGCAGGTGGACCATGTTGTGGGTGCGTGAGGGGCAGGTGGACCATGTTGAGGGGTGTGTGAGGGGCAGGCGGACCATGTTGTGCGTGTGTGAGGGGCAGGCGGACCATGTTGAGGGGTGTGCGAGGGGCAGGCGGACCATGTTGAGGGTGTGTGAGGGGCAGGCGGACCATGTTGTGCGTGTGTGAGGGGCAGGCGGACCATGTTGACGGTGTGTGAGGGGCAGGTGGACCATGTTGAGGGTGTGTGAGGGGCAGGTGGCCCATGTTGTGGGTGTGTGAGGGGCAGGCGGACCATGTTGAGGGGTGTGTAAGGGGCAGGTGGACCATGTTGAGGGGTGTGTGAGGGGCAGGCGGACCATGTTGTGGGTGTGTGAGGGGCAGGTGGACCATGTTGAGGGGTGAGTGAGGGGCAGGCGGACCATGTTGTGGGTGTGTGAGGGGCAGGCGGACCATGTTGTGGGCGTGTGAGGGGCAAGCGGACCATGTTGAGGGTGTGTGAGGGGCAGGCGGACCATGTTGTGGGTGTGTGAGGGGCAGGTGGCCCATGTTGTGGGTGTGTGAGGGGCAGGTGGACCATGTTGAGGGTGTGTGAGGGGCAGGCGGACCATGTTGTGCGTGTGTGAGGGGCAGGCGGACCATGTTGAGGGTGTGTGAGGGGCAGGTGGACCATGTTGTGGGTGTGTGAGGGGCAGGCGGACCATGTTGAGGGTGTGTGAGGGGCAGGTGGACCATGTTGAGGGTGTGTGAGGGGCAGGTGGCCCATGTTGTGGGTGTGTGAGGGGCAGGCGGACCATGTTGAGGGGTGTGTGAGGGGCAGGTGGACCATGTTGAGGGGTGTGTGAGGGGCAGGTGGCCCATGTTGTGGGTGTGTGAGGGGCAGGTGGACCATGTTGAGGGTGTGTGAGGGGCAGGCGGACCATGTTGTGGGTGTGTGAGGGGCAGGCGGACCATGTTGTGGGTGTGTGAGGGGCAGGCGGACCATGTTGAGGGTGTGTGAGGGGCAGGCGGACCATGTTGTGGGTGTGTGAGGGGCAGGCGGACCATGTTGTCCCCGGGCAGCTGGGGCATCCCCTGGGCAGCTGTGGCTTCCCCCGGGCAGCTGGGGCATCCCCTGGGCAGCTGTGGCTTCCCCCGGGCAGCTGGGGCATCCCCTGAGCAGCTGTGGCTTCCCCCGGGCAGCTGGGGCATCCCCTGGGCAGCTGGGGCATTCCCTGGGCAGCTGTGGCTTCCCCCGGGCAGCTGGGGCATCCACTGGGCAGCTGGGGCATCCCCCGGGCAGCTCTGGCATCCCCGGGGCAGCTGGGGCATCCCCTGGGCAGCTGTGGCTTCCCCCGGGCAGCTCTGGCATCCCCGGGGCAGCTGTGTCATCCCCCGGGCAGCTGGGGCATCCCTGGGCAGCTGTGGCATCCCCCGGGCAGCTGGGTCATCCCCGGGCAGCTGGGTCATCCCCGGGCAGCTGTGGCATCCCCCGGGCAGCTGTGGCATCCCCCGGGCAGCTGGGGCATCCCCCGGGCAGCTGGGTCATCCCCCGGGCAGCTGGGGCATCCCCCGGGCAGCTGTTGCATCCCCCGGGCAGCTGGGGCATCCCCCGGGCAGCTGCGACATCCCCCGGGGCAGCGTCCAGGGCGGTAGTCATGAAAAGACGGGTTGGGTGGTGGTGAGGGGGGTGGCATGGGAGGAAGACGGTTAGTAACGCTCACTTTGTTGATCATTTGTTTTACGGGGTCACAAACTGGGAAGGTTCCCAGGCCGTCTCTCCTCAAGCCGCCCGCCCTAACCCAACTGCAGCCTCCTATCTAAGCCACTTTGCTGCTCAGATTGCACGAGGAATATTTCTACTGTTGACAAAATTGCATTGCATCAGCAGCAACTGTTATATTATCATCAACTTGCCATTGTCTCTTGATTTAAACTTGCAGACTCCTAATGACCTACGCTGCCAGACGCCGCCAGACACATTAACGATATATTGTTTTTTACAGACTAAAATATATAGGTTCTTGTGTTTTCTTTTCTGGGCGCCTTAATGGGGCGCGAGACGCTCCTGCTCCTAATGCGCCTCGCAGACACCTAATTGGAATAAATGATTCAATTTCTTGGAAAATATTTGCCTGCTTTTGCCGACGATTTGCAGGCACGAGTTTGTTGTTACGTGAGTGTATGTGTGTGTGTTTGTTCATGTTGCCGTGTATGTGTGTGTGTTTGTTCATGTTGCCGTGTATGTGTGTGTGTTTGTTCATGTTGCCGTGTATGTGTGTGTGTTTGTTCATGTTGCCGTGTATGTGTGTGTGTTTGTTCATGTTGCCGTGTATGTGTGTGTATTTGTTCATGTTGCCGTGTATGTGTGTGTGTTTGTTCATGTTGCCGTGTATGTGTGTTTGTTCATGTTGCCGTGTGTGTGTGTGTATTTGTTCATGTTGCCGTGTGTGTGTGTGTTTGTTCATGTTGCCGTGTATGTGTGTGTGTTTGTTCATGTTGCCGTGTATGTGTGTGTATTTGTTCATGTTGCCGTGTATGTGTGTGTGTTCATGTTGCCGTGTATGTGTATTTGTTCATGTTGCCGTGTATGTGTGTTTGTTCATGTTGCCGTGTATGTGTGTTTGTTCATGTTGCCGTGTATGTGTATTTGTTCATGTTGCCGTGTATGTGTGTTTGTTCATGTTGCCGTGTGTGTGTGTATTTGTTCATGTTGCCGTGCATGTGTGTTTGTTCATGTTGCCGTGTATGTGTGTTTGTTCATGTTGCCGTGTGTGTGTGTGTATTTGTTCATGTTGCCGTGTATGTGTGTTTGTTCATGTTGCCGTGTATGTGTGTTTGTTCATGTTGCCGTGTATGTGTGTTTGTTCATGTTGCCGTGTATGTGTGTTTGTTCATGTTGCCGTGTATGTGTATTTGTTCATGTTGCCGTGTATGTGTGTTTGTTCATGTTGCCGTGTATGTGTGTTTGTTCATGTTGCCGTGTATGTGTGTTTGTTCATGTTGCCGTGTATGTGTGTTTGTTCATGTTGCCGTGTATGTGTATTTGTTCATGTTGCCGTGTATGTGTGTTTGTTCATGTTGCCGTGTGTGTGTGTATTTGTTCATGTTGCCGTGCATGTGTGTTTGTTCATGTTGCCGTGTATGTGTGTTTGTTCATGTTGCCGTGTATGTGTGTGTTTGTTCATGTTGCCGTGTATGTGTGTTTGTTCATGTTGCCGTGTATGTGTGTGTTTGTTCATGTTGCCGTGTATGTGTGTATTTGTTCATGTTGCCGTGTATGTGTGTGTTTGTTCATGTTGCCGTGTATGTGTGTGTTTGTTCATGTTGCCGTGTATGTGTGTGTTTGTTCATGTTGCCGTGTATGTGTGTATTTGTTCATGTTGCCGTGTATGTGTGTATTTGTTCATGTTGCCGTGTATGTGTGTGTTTGTTCATGTTGCCGTGTATGTGTGTGTTTGTTCATGTTGCCGTGTATGTGTGTATTTGTTCATGTTGCCGTGTATGTGTGTGTTTGTTCATGTTGCCGTGTATGTGTGTTTGTTCATGTTGCCGTGTATGTGTGTGTTTGTTCATGTTGCCGTGTATGTGTGTATTTGTTCATGTTGCCGTGTATGTGTGTGTTTGTTCATGTTGCCGTGTATGTGTGTGTTTGTTCATGTTGCCGTGTATGTGTGTGTTTGTTCATGTTGCCGTGTATGTGTGTGTTTGTTCATGTTGCCGTGTATGTGTGTGTTTGTTCATGTTGCCGTGTATGTGTGTATTTGTTCATGTTGCCGTGTATGTGTGTGTTTGTTCATGTTGCCGTGTATGTGTGTGTTTGTTCATGTTGCCGTGTATGTGTGTGTTTGTTCATGTTGCCGTGTATGTGTGTATTTGTTCATGTTGCCGTGTATGTGTGTATTTGTTCATGTTGCCGTGTGTGTGTGTGTGTGTGTATTTGTTCATGTTGCCGTGTGTGTGTATTTGTTCATGTTGCCGTGTGTGTGTATTTGTTCATGTTGCCGTGTGTTTGTGTATTTGTTCATGTTGCCGTGTATGTGTGTGTTTGTTCATGTTGCCGTGTATGTGTGTGTTTGTTCATGTTGCCGTGTATGTGTGTATTTGTTCATGTTGCCGTGTATGTGTGTGTTTGTTCATGTTGCCGTGTATGTGTGTGTTTGTTCATGTTGCCGTGTATGTGTGTGTTTGTTCATGTTGCCGTGTATGTGTGTATTTGTTCATGTTGCCGTGTATGTGTGTATTTGTTCATGTTGCCGTGTATGTGTGTGATTGTTCATGTTGCCGTGTGTGTGTGTATTTGTTCATGTTGCCGTGTATGTGTGTGTTTGTTCATGTTGCCGTGTATGTGTGTGTTTGTTCATGTTGCCGTGTATGTGTGTGTTTGTTCATGTTGCCGTGTATGTGTGTGTTTGTTCATGTTGCCGTGTATGTGTGTGTTTGTTCATGTTGCCGTGTATGTGTGTGTTTGTTCATGTTGCCGTGTATGTGTGTGTTTGTTCATGTTGCCGTGTATGTGTGTGTGTGTATTTGTTCATGTTGCCGTGTGTGTGTGTGTGTGTGTTTGTTCATGTTGCCGTGTGTGTGTGTATTTGTTCATGTTGCCGTGTATGTGTGTGTTTGTTCATGTTGCCGTGTATGTGTGTGTTTGTTCATGTTGCCGTGTGTGTGTGTGTGTGTTCATGTTGCCGTGTATGTTTGTGTTTGTTCATGTTGCCGTGTGTGTGTGTATTCGTTCATGTTGCCGTGTATGTGTGTGTATTTGTTCATGTTGCCGTGTGTGTGTGTGTATTTGTTCATGTTGCCGTGTATGTGTGTATTTGTTCATGTTGCCGTGTGTGTGTGTGTGTGTGTTTATTTGTTCATGTTGCCGTGTGTGTGTGTGTGTGTTCATGTTGCCGTGTGTGTGTGTTTGTTCATGTTGCCGTGTATGTGTGTGTTTGTTCATGTTGCCGTGTATGTGTGTGTTTGTTCATGTTACCGTGTATGTGTGTGTTTGTTCATGTTGCCGTGTATGTGTGTGTTTGTTCATGTTGTCGTGTATGTGTGTGTTTGTTCATGTTGCCGTGTATGTGTGTGTTTGTTCATGTTGCCGTGTATGTGTGTGTTTGTTCATGTTGCCGTGTATGTGTGTGTTTGTTCATGTTGCCGTGTGTGTGTGTGTATTTGTTCATGTTGCCGTGTGTGTGTGTGTGTGTGTATTTGTTCATGTTGCCGTGTGTGTGTATTTGTTCATGTTGCCGTGTGTGTGTGTGTGTGTGTGTGTATTTGTTCATGTTGCCGTGTGTGTGTATTTGTTCATGTTGCCGTGTGTGTGTGTGTGTGTTCATGTTGCCGTGTATGTGTGTGTTTGTTCATGTTGCCGTGTGTATGTGTGTATTTGTTCATGTTGCCGTGTATGTATGTGTGTATTTGTTCATGTTGCCGTGTGTGTGTGTGTGTGTGTTTGTTCATGTTGCCGTGTGTGTGTGTATTTGTTCATGTTGCCGTGTATGTGTGTGTGTATTTGTTCATGTTGCCGTGTGTGTGTGTGTGTGTGTGTTTGTTCATGTTGCCGTGTGTGTGTGTATTTGTTCATGTTGCCGTGTATGTGTGTGTTTGTTCATGTTGCCGTGTATGTGTGTGTTTGTTCATGTTGCCGTGTATGTGTGTGTGTGTTCATGTTGCCGTGTATGTTTGTGTTTGTTCATGTTGCCGTGTGTGTGTGTATTTGTTCATGTTGCCGTGTATGTGTGTGTTTGTTCATGTTGCCGTGTATGTGTGTGTTTGTTCATGTTGCCGTGTGTGTGTGTGTGTGTTCATGTTGCCGTGTATGTTTGTGTTTGTTCATGTTGCCGTGTGTGTGTGTGTATTCGTTCATGTTGCCGTGTATGTGTGTGTATTTGTTCATGTTGCCGTGTGTGTGTGTGTATTTGTTCATGTTGCCGTGTATGTGTGTATTCGTTCATGTTGCCGTGTATGTGTGTGTGTGTATTTGTTCATGTTGCCGTGTGTGTGTGTGTGTATTCGTTCATGTTGCCGTGTGTGTGTGTGTATTTGTTCATGTTGCCGTGTATGTGTGCATTTGTTCATGTTGCCGTGTGTGTGTGTGTTTATTTGTTCATGTTGCCGTGTGTGTGTGTTCATGTTGCCGTGTGTGTGTGTTTGTTCATGTTGCCGTGTGTGTGTGTTTGTTCATGTTGCCGTGTATGTGTGTGTTTGTTCATGTTACCGTGTATGTGTGTGTTTGTTCATGTTGCCGTGTATGTGTGTGTTTGTTCATGTTGCCGTGTATGTGTGTATTTGTTCATGTTGCCGTGTATGTGTGTGTTTGTTAATGTTGCCGTGTGTGTGTGTGTATTTGTTCATGTTGCCGTGTGTGTGTGTTTGTTCATGTTGCCGTGTGTGTGTGTGTGTGTTCATGTTGCCGTGTATGTGTGTGTTTGTTCATGTTGCCGTGTGTGTGTGTGTATTTGTTCATGTTGCCGTGTATGTGTGTGTGTTCATGTTGCCGTGTATGTGTGTGTTTGTTCACGTTGCCGTGTGTGTATTTGTTCATGTTGCCGTGTATGTGTGTGTTTGTTCATGTTGCCGTGTGTGTGTGTGTATTTGTTCATGTTGCGGTGTATGTGTGTGTTTGTTCACGTTGCCGTGTGTGTGTGTGTTCATGTTGCCGTGTATGTGTGTGTTTGTTCATGTTGCCGTGTATGTGTGTGTGTATTTGTTCATGTTGCGGTGTATGTGTGTGTTTGTTCACGTTGCCGTGTGTGTGTGTGTTCATGTTGCCGTGTGTGTGTGTGTTTGTTCACGTTGCCGTGTGTGTGTGTGTATTTGTTCACGTTGCCGTGTGTGTGTGTGTTCATGTTGTCGTGTATGTGTGTGTTTGTTCACGTTGCCGTGTGTGTGTGTGTATTTGTTCATGTTGCCTTGTGTGTGTGTCCTTGTTAACGGTTCTTGTACTTGTAAGTCCTTGTACTTACTGTATTTGTGCTTATGTACATGTACTGACTGTATATATATTATTATGTACATGTACTGACTGTGTTCATATCCTTCGCTGCAGCTGGTCTACAGTTGCTGGGTGGCGAATTAATCATCAATTCAGTGTCCCGCTTGTTCTTAACCCCGTCCACTGTGAGCACTTGTGAAGGCTCAGGTGGGAGTGTGTGAGCCAGAGACCTCCTCTACACTGCCAGGCACCTCCCTCTACACTGCCAGGCACCTCCCTCTACACTGCCAGGCACCTCCCTCTACACTGCCAGGCACCTCCCTCTACACTGCCAGGCACCTCCCTCTACACTGCCAGGCACCTCACCTCCCTCTACACTGCCCGGCACCTCACCTCCCTCTACACTGCCAGGCACCTCCCTCTACACTGCCAGGCACCTCACCTCCCTCTACACTGCCAGGCACCTCCCTCTACACTGCCAGGCACCTCACCTCCCTCTACACTGCCAGGCACCTCCCTCTACACTGCCAGGCACCTCCCTCTACACTGCCAGGCACCTCACCTCCCTCTACACTGCCAGGCACCTCACCTCCCTCTACACTGCCAGGCACCTCCCTCTACACTGCCAGGCACCTCACCTCTCTCTACACTGCCAGGCACCTCACCTCCCTCTACACTGCCAGGCACCTCCCTCTACACTGCCAGGCACCTCACCTCCCTCTACACTGCCAGGCACCTCCCTCTACACTGCCAGGCACCTCACCTCCCTCTACACTGCCAGGCACCTCACCTCCCTCTACACTGCCAGGCACCTCACCTCCCTCTACACTGCCAGGCACCTCACCTCCCTCTACACTGCCAGGCACCTCCATCTACACTGCCAGGCACCTCACCTCCCTCTACACTGCCAGGCACCTCCCTCTACACTGCCAGGCACCTCACCTCCCTCTACACTGCCAGGCACCTCACCTCCCTCTACACTGCCAGGCACCTCCCTCTACACTGCCAGGCACCTCACCTCCCTCTAAACTGCCAGGCACCTCCCTCTGCACTGCCAGGCACCTCACCTCCCTCTACACTGCCAGGCACCTCCCTCTACACTGCCAGGCACCTCACCTCCCTCTACACTGCCAGGCACCTCACCTCCCTCTACACTACCAGGCACCTCCCTCTACACTGCCAGGCACCTCACCCTCCCTCTACACTGCCAGGCACCTCACCTCCCTCTACACTGCCAGGCACCTCACCTCCCTCTACACTGCCAGGCACCTCACCTCCCTCTACACTGCCAGGCACCTCACCTCCCTCTACACTGCCAGGCACTTCACCTCCCTCTACACTGCCAGGCACCTCACCTCCTCTACACTGCCAGGCACCTCACCTCCCTCTACACTGCCAGGCACCTCCCTCTACACTGCCAGGCACCTCACCTCCCTCTACACTGCCAGGCACCTCCCTCTACACTGCCAGGCACCTCACCTCCCTCTACACTGCCAGGCACCTCACCTCCCTCTACACTGCCAGGCACATCCCTCTACACTGCCAGGCACCTCACCTCCCTCTACACTGCCAAGCACCTCCCTCTACACTGCCAGGCACCTCACCTCCCTCTACACTGCCAGGCACCTCACCTCCCTCTACACTGCCAGGCACCTCCCTCTACACTGCCAGGCACCTCACCTCCCTCTACACTGCCAGGCACCTCCCTCTACACTGCCAGGCACCTCCCTCTACACTGCCAGGCACCTCACCTCCCTCTACACTGCCAGGCACCTCCCTCTACACTGCCAGACACCTCACCTCCTCTACACTGCCAGGCACCTCACCTCCTCTACACTGCCAGGCACCTCACTCTACACTGCCAGGCACCTCACCTCCCTCTACACTGCCAGGCACCTCACCTCCTCTACACTGCCAGACACCTCACCTCCCTCTATACTGCCAGGCACCTCACCTCCCTCTACACTGCCAGGCACCTCACCTCCCTCTACACTGCCAGGCACCTCACCTCCCTCTATACTGCCAGGCACCTCACCTCCTCTACACTGCCAGGCACCTCACCTCCTCTACACTGCCAGGCACCTCACCTCCCTCTACACTGCCAGGCACCTCACCTCCCTCTATACTGCCAGGCACCTCACCTCCTCTACACTGCCAGGCACCTCACCTCCTCTACACTGCCAGGCACCTCACCTCCCTCTACACTGCCAGGCACCTCCCTCTACACTGCCAGGCACCTTACCTCCCTCTACACTGCCAGGCACCTCCCTCTACACTGCCAGGCACCTCCCTCTACACTGCCAGGCACCTCACCTCCTCTACACTGCCAGGCACCTCACCTCCTCTACACTGCCAGGCACCTCACCTCCCTCTACACTGCCAGGCACCTCCCTCTACACTGCCAGGCACCTTACCTCCCTCTACACTGCCAGGCACCTCCCTCTACACTGCCAGGCACCTCCCTCTACACTGCCAGGCACCTCACCTCCTCTACACTGCCAGGCACCACACCTCCTCTACACTGCCAGGCACCTCACCTCCTCTACACTGCCAGGCACCTCACCTCCTCTACACTGCCAGGCACCTCACCTCCTCTACACTGCCAGGCACCTCACCTCCTCTACACTGCCAGGCACCACACCTCCTCTACACTGCCAGGCACCTCACCTCCTCTACACTGCCAGGCACCTCACCTCCCTCTACACTGCCAGGCACCTCACCTCCTCTACACTGCCAGGCACCTCACCTCCTCTACACTGCCAGGCACCTCACCTCCTCTACACTGCCAGGCACCTCACCTCCCTCTACACTGCCAGGCACCTCACCTTCCTCTACACTGCCAGGCACCTCACCTCCTCTACACTGCCAGGCACCTCACCTCCCTCTACACTGCCAGGCACCTCACCTCCTCTACACTGCCAGGCACCTCACCTCCCTCTACACTGCCAGGCACCTCACCTCCTCTACACTGCCAGGCACCTCACCTCCTCTACACTGCCAGGCACCTCACCTCCCTCTACACTGCCAGGCACCTCACCTCCTCTACACTGCCAGGCACATCACCTCCCTCTACACTGCCAGGCACCTCACCTCCTCTACACTGCCAGGCACCTCACCTCCTCTACACTGCCAGGCACCTCACCTCCTCTACACTGCCAGGCACCACACCTCCTCTACACTGCCAGGCACCTCACCTCCTCTACACTGCCAGGCACCTCACCTCCTCTACACTGCCAGGCACCTCACCTCCCTCTACACTGCCAGGCACCTCACCTCCCTCTACACTGCCAGGCACCTCACCTCCTCTACACTGCCAGGCACCTCACCTTCCTCTACACTGCCAGGCACCTCCCTCTACACTACCAGGCACCTCACCTCCTCTACACTGCCAGGCACCTCACCTCCCTCTACACTGCCAGGCACCTCACCTCCTCTACACTGCCAGGCACCTCACCTCCTCGCACCTAGCTTTGTAATTCTGACAACGTTTCAATCGAATATGCGCACGTTTTATTATACCTACTATATTGATGCCACACTTGTCACATGTAAAAACATGACTATTTTTTTTTTTCAAAAAACAGCGCCATCTGTTGCACGTAATAGCAACACACCACGTTATACTAAATATGTTACGAATTCCATTTCAATGTTTCCGATTGTATTTATAAATTTCATTTTCATAGATTTGATTTATTTTAATTTTGATTTAATAATTTTGTGGGAAATTGTGCTGGAATTGTGCTATGTTGTTTTCCATACCGTTCATTTCGTAAGTATAAGTATTGATGCCACACCTGTGACAGGTAAAAATATTTTTTTTTTTAAGAAACAGCGAAATCTGTTGCACGTCAGAGCAACTCCCGCAATCCTAATTATGTTACGATTCCATTTCAATGTTTCCAATTTCATTGATAAATTGAATTTTCATAGAATTCAAATTATTTTCTGGAATTGGGAGGTGCGGGCTGCGTGCAGGTGTTGGGAGGTGGGGGCTGCGTGCAGGTGTTGGGAGGTGCGGGCTGCGTGCAGGTGTTGGGAGGTGCGGGCTGCGTGCAGGTGTTGGGAGGTGGGGGCTGCGTGCAGGTGTTGGGAGGTGCGGGCTGCGTGCAGGTGTTGGGAGGTGCGGGCTGCGTGCAGGTGTTGGGAGGTGCGGCCTGCGTGCAGGTGTTGGGAGGTGGGGGCTGCGTGCAGGTGTTGGGAGGTGCGGGCTGCGTGCAGGTGTTGGGAGGTGGGGGCTGCGTGCAGGTGTTGGGAGGTGCGGGCTGCGTGCAGGTGTTGGGAGGTGCGGGCTGCGTGCAGGTGTTGGGAGGTGCGGGCTGCGTGCAGGTGTTGGGAGGTGCGGGCTGCGTGCAGGCGTTGGGAGGTGCGGGCTGCGTGCAGGTGTTGGGAGGTGCGGGCTGCGTGCAGGTGTTGGGAGGTGGGGGCTGCGTGCAGGTGTTGGGAGGTGCGGGCTGCGTGCAGGTGTTGGGAGGTGCGGGCTGCGTGCAGGTGTTGGGAGGTGCGGCCTGCGTGCAGGTGTTGGGAGGTGGGGGCTGCGTGCAGGTGTTGGGAGGTGCGGGCTGCGTGCAGGTGTTGGGAGGTGGGGGCTGCGTGCAGGTGTTGGGAGGTGCGGGCTGCGTGCAGGTGTTGGGAGGTGCGGGCTGCGTGCAGGTGTTGGGAGGTGCGGGCTGCGTGCAGGTGTTGGGAGGTGCGGGCTGCGTGCAGGCGTTGGGAGGTGCGGGCTGCGTGCAGGTGTTGGGAGGTGCGGGCTGCGTGCAGGTGTTGGGAGGTGGGGGCTGCGTGCAGGTGTTGGGAGGTGCGGGCTGCGTGCAGGTGTTGGGAGGTGCGGGCTGCGTGCAGGTGTTGGGAGGTGCGGGCTGCGTGCAGGTGTTGGGAGGTGGGGGCTGCGTGCAGGTGTTGGGAGGTGCGGGCTGCGTGCAGGTGTTGGGAGGTGGGGGCTGCGTGCAGGTGTTGGGAGGTGGGGGCTGCGTGCAGGTGTTGGGAGGTGGGGGCTGCGTGCAGATGTTGGGAGGTACAGGCTGCGTCCAGGTGTTGGGGGGTAGGGGCTGCATGTAGGTGTTGGGAGGTGGGGGCTGCGTGCAGATGTTGGGAGGTACAGGCTGCGTCCAGGTGTTGGGAGGTGGGGGCTGCGTGCAGATGTTGGGAGGTACAGGCTGCGTGCAGGTGTTGGGAGGTGGGGGCTGTGTGCAGGTGTTGGGAGGTGCGGGTTGCGTGCAGTTGTTGGGAGGTGCGGGCTGCGTGCAGGTGTTGGGAGGTGCGGGCTGCGTGCAGGTGCTGGGAGGTGCGGGTTGCGTGCAGGTGTTGGGAGGTGCGGGCTGCGTGCAGGTGTTGGGAGGTGCGGGCTGCGTGCAGGTGCTGGGAGGTGCGGGCTGCGTGCAGGTGTTGGGAGGTGCGGGCGGCGTGCAGGTGCTGGGAGGTGCGGGCTGCGTGCAGGTGTTGGGAGGTACGGGCTGCGTGCAGGCGTTGGGAGGTGCGGGCTGCGTGCAGGTGTTGGGAGGTGGGGGCTGCGTGCAGGTGCTGGGAGGTGGGGGCTGCGTGCAGGTGTTGGGAGGTGCGGGCTGCGTGCAGGCGTTGGGAGGTGGGGGCTGCGTGCAGGTGTTGGGAGGTGAGGGCTGCGTGCAGGTGTTGGGAGGTACGGGCTGCGTGCAGGTGTTGGGTGGTGCAGGCTACGTGCAGGTGTTGGGAGGTGCGGGCTGCGTGCAGGTGTTGGGAGGTGGGGGCTGCGTGCAGGTGTTGGGAGGTGGGGGCTGCGTGCAGGTGTTGGGAGGTGGGGGCTGCGTGCAGGTGTTGAGAGGTGGGGGCTGCGTGCAGGTGTTGAGAGGTGGGGGCTGCGTGCAGGTGTTGGGAGGTGGGGGCTGCGTGCAGGTGTTGGGAGGTGGGGGCTGCGTGCAGGTGTTGAGAGGTGGGGGCTGCGTGCAGGTGTTGAGAGGTGGGGGCTGCGTGCAGGTGTTGGGAGGTGGGGGCTGCGTGCAGGTGTTGGGTGGTGCGGGCTGCGTGCAGGTGTTGACGACTCTACACACGTGTTTACCTAACTAGAAAAGGGATTATAGGAGCCGAAGAGTTGAAAAGGCTTCGCTTAGATTATTTAATGTTTATGAGGCGACGGCCAGGAGCTGGAGCTCGCTGGAGACATGACAGAGCCCATTAGGCTCAGGAATCTGTATAGCAGTTGATTGACGGTTGAGAGGCGGGACCAATGAGCCAGAGCTCAACCCCCGCAATCGCAACTAGGTATGTACAACTAAAAATAAAAGTAATTTAGACCGCTGCACAAGACATGTCAGACCACGTTTGGAATATGCAGCGCAAGCATGAAATCTTCTCCTCGCTAAACATAACACAACATATCATATGAAGTCCAAAGAGACGTCATTAGACTGGTCACAGAGCTGTCACGTATGGAATAAAATGAGCCTCACGTTACTGGAGTTAGGAAACAGCAGAGAAGACAAGATCACAACGTACAAAATACTCAAAGGCATTTACAAGGTAGACAGGGGTAGATTACTTCACATGAAAAGGGCGTGAAATATTATGTATTAGTAAATTGTTCATATATATAGGCAGTGGTTGGGTTAAGTGTTTAGGTTCTGTTGGCTATTATTTGTGTTTGTAGTACGTGGGTGAAGCATTTACAGCGTTGTGGCTCGAATAAAATCCTTCAGTGGAGCACTTGTTCCGGAAGTGTTCGAACGATCAGTTGTGTGTTGGAATGGTCTTTGGCCTTTGTTCTGAGGAGGAGCTGGCATCTTATATTATATATAATATATATAGGTAATGACCTCGCTTATGCTTCTTGGATCATTTGTGTTAGTGATTATATATAGGAAGGGGGGAGTGAATAATTTTATTGACCATTATCACTCTAATTATTCTCATTATCAGAGATTATTTTTATAATCAGTATATAAATATTATCGGTACTAATTAAATCATAATTACATATAATACATAACCATGATGGTGAGTGGTCAAGCTACGGTGCTGGCACAGTATTAATATTATATTTCTATCGTAATATTAAACCTAATATTATACTACTGTGTTATTATTATTATTATTATTATTATTATTATTATTATTATTATTATTATTATTATTATTATTATTATTATTATTATTATTATTATTATTATTATTGTGAGAGAGTGGGAGGAGGTGAGACTGTGTGCTGGTCCGTCGTGACCACACATCCATCACCTACACATTAATGTCTCGCTCTGCCGGGATATTAATGCAGTTTTAAAGTGTAGGTTCACTGGTGTTGGTCCGCTCTACACCTCCACATGTACACTACTCTTATATAATTACAATTTTCAAATGATAAATATAGATATATAAATATATATATATATATATATATATATATATATATATATATATATATATATATATATATATATATATATATATATATATATATATATATATATATATATATATATATATATATATATATGTTGTACCTAGTAGCCAGAACGCACTTCTCAGCCTACTATGCAAGGCCCAATTTGCCTAATAAGCCAAGTTTTCATGAATTAATGGTTTCTCGTCTACCTAACCTACCTAACCTAACCTAACCTAACGTTTTCGGCTACCTAACCTAACCTAATCTATAAAGATAGGTTAGGTTAGGTTAGGTAGGGTTGGTTAGATTCGGTCATATATCTACGTTAATTTTAACTCCAATAAAAAATAATTGACCTCATACATAATGAAATGGGTAGCTTTATCATTTCAAAAGAATAAAATTAGAGAAAATATATTAATTCAGGAAAACTTGGCTTATTAGGCAAATCGGGCCTTGCATAGTAGGCCGAGAAGTGCGTTCTGGCTACTAGGTACGACATATATATAATATATATATATATATATATATATATATGTCGTACCTAGTAGCCAGAACTCACTTCTCAGCCTACTATGCGAGGCCCGATTTGCCTAATAAGCCAAGTTTTACTGAATTAATATATTTTCTCTAATTTTTTTCTTATGAAATGATAAAGCTACCCATTTCATTATGTATGAGGTTAATTTTTTTTTATTGGAGTTAAAATTAACGTAGATATATGACCGAACCTAACCAACCCTACCTAACCTAACCTAACCTATCTTTATAGGTTAGGTTAGGTTAAGTAGCCGAAAACGTTAGGTTAGGTTAGGTTAGGTAGGTTAGGTTGTCGAAAAAACATTAATTCATGAAAACTAGGCTTATTAGGCAAATCAGGCCTTGCATAGTAGGCTGAGAAGTGAGTTCTGGCTACTAGGTACGACATATATATATATATATATATATATATATATATATATATATATATATATATATGTCGTACCTAATAGCCAGAACGCACTTCTCAGCCTACTATTCAAGGCCCGATTTGCCTAATAAGCCAAGTTTTCATGAATTAATGTTTTTTCGTCTACCTAACCTACCTAACCTAACCTAACCTAGCTTTTTTTGGCTACCTAACCTAACCTTACCTATAAATATAGGTTAGGTTAGGTTAGGTAGGGTTGGTTAGGTTCGGTCATATATCTACGTTAATTTTAGCTCCAATAAAAAAAAATTGACCTCATACATAGAGAAAAGGCTTGCTTTATCATTTCATAAGAAAAAAATTATAGTAAATATATTAATTCAGGAAAACTTGGCTTATTAGGCAAATCGGGCCTTGAATAGTAGGCTGAGAAGTGAGTTCTGGCTACTAGGTACGACATATATATATATATATATATATATATATATATATATATATATATATATATATATATATATATATATATGTCGTACCTAGTAGCCAGAACTCACTTCTCAGCCTACTATTCAAGGCCCGATTTGCCTAATAAGCCAAGTTTTCCTGAATTAATATATTTACTATAATTTTTTTCTTATGAAATGATAAAGCAACCCTTTTTTCTATGTGTGAGGTCAATTTTTTTTTATTGGAGTTAAAATTAACGTAGATATATGACCGAACCTAACCAACCCTACCTAACCTAACCTAACCTATATTTATAGGTAAGGTTAGGTTAGGTAGCCAAAAAAAGCTAGGTTAGGTTAGGTTAGGTAGGTTAGGTAGACGAAAAAACATTAATTCATGAAAACTTGGCTTATTAGGCAAATCGGGCCTTGAATAGTAGGCTGAGAAGTGCGTTCTGGCTATTAGGTACGACATATATATATATATATATATATATATATATATATATATATATATATATATATATATATATATATATATATACATACATACATACACATATACAAACATATATATACATAATGAACAGAACACGAAAAAGGAAAGAGAAAGAAAGATAAATGGAAGGGTAAGCTTATGTTAGGTCACGTTTGTTAAAGAGTTTAGATCATTTAAGAATATACTGTGAAAGGGAAGAGTCCACAGCAACAAAGTCAGGACTCAAGTTCATGTTGGGAAGGTTGTGTATTAGAGGTAATTCAACAAGACGGCGTCTGTGTAGAGCAGAGGCAGGAAAGATTATTTTCGAGGAAGACCAATCAATAGGATGATTAGAATCCCTAACATGACAGAAGAGAGCATTGTTTGTGTCTGCAGACTTTTATTTATGTAAATAAATATATTTATATATATACATGTATATTTTTTTAGTATTTAAGAGCGCTCTAAACTGCGTGTGTAAGAGCAGTCTTGGAGTGTGTATCCCAGCATGGAGCCCCTACCTGAAGACAGGTAAGCAAACTGAAAAAGGTTCAGAAGTTTGCAACGAGAATCATACCTGTTTTCCGAGGGATAGGAAAAGAAGAACGACTGAAGGAACAGAACCTGACGACGGAAGAAAACAGGAGACGGGGGACGACATGATGAAGACAGATAAAATACAAAGGGGGAATGAGAGTGGAAATAGAAGAACTCTTCACAGTGAGTACCAATAGAACAAGCGGGGATGGTGGAAGCTTGAGACCATGACTTTGAGGCGGGGATGGTGGAAGCTTGAGACCATAACTTTGAGGCGGGGATGGTGGAAGCTTGAGACCATGACTTTGAGGCGGGGATGGTGGAAGCTTGAGACCATAACTTTGAGGCGGGGATGGTGGAAGCTTGAGACCATAACTTTGAGGCGGGGATGGTGGAAGCTTGAGACCATAACTTTGAGGCGGGGATGGTGGAAGCTTGAGACCATAACTTTGAGGCGGGGATGGTGGAAGCTTGAGACCATGACTTTGAGGCGGGGATGGTGGAAGCTTGAGACCATAACTTTGAGGCGGGGATGGTGGAAGCTTGAGACCATAACTTTGAGGCGGGGATGGTGGAAGCTTGAGACCATAACTTTGAGGCGGGGATGGTGGAAGCTTGAGACCATAACTTTGAGGCGGGGATGGTGGAAGCTTGAGACCATGACTTTGAGGCGGGGATGGTGGAAGCTTGAGACCATGACTTTGAGGCGGGGATGGTGGAAGCTTGAGACCATGACTTTGAGGCGGGGATGGTGGAAGCTTGAGACCATGACTTTGAGGCGGGGATGGTGGAAGCTTGAGACCATGACTTTGAGGCGGGGATGGTGGAAGCTTGAGACCATGACTTTGAGGCGGGGATGGTGGAAGCTTGAGACCATAACTTTGAGGCGGGGATGGTGGAAGCTTGAGACCATGACTTTGAGTCATAGGGATGGTGGAAAGTATTCATCTAGCTTAAGAGCAGAGAGAAAATGGAAAGAGCTAAAGAAGCAGGATGTGGAAGTAAAGGCTATTCATAATTTTAAAAGTAGATACGAGAGGGAAATAGGACAGGAGTCATTGTGTTATATAAACGGCGGCTAGGAAGGTGGGGTCCAGGAGGTAATGCTCGCTCCTGCAAACACAACCAGGTGAGTACACAGACACACGCTTGCTAGGTGAATACTCTGATTCACTCAGAGCGTCATCACTCTCTCTGACTCATCAACAAACTCCATCTATGTCGTCAGCTGATCGACTAATTATAGAGTGAGTGGAGAATCGATCACGTAATTATCTGGAAAAACTCGTTAGACAAGAGTGAAGAATTATAGCTGGCAGGAGTAGAGGCCCAGAAGCCGGCTGGTGAAGGCGCCCATCAATCCGGCTTGTGTTGGCCAACGCGGAAGCAACGAACACCAAACTGTTTTGTAGTTGATCTCTCAATTATCCACTCCTGCGTATTTGATGTGTTTACTGTTGTGATGATTTGTTTATGATGAGTTGACTGGTATGTTATTACTATTAGTGTCCTTAGATCGTTTCTTACTCTCGCTTACGTTACGTCTGGGAGAGTGGTGGCCATGCTGTGTCTCAGTGGTGGTGGCCATGCTGTGTCTCAGTGGTGGTGGCCATGCTGTGTCTCAGTGGTGGTGGCCATGCTGTGTCTCAGTGGTGGTGGCCATGCTGTGTCTCAGTGGTGGTGGCCATGCTGTGTCTCAGTGGTGGTGGCCATGCTGTGTCTCAGTGGTGGTGGCCATGCTGTGTCTCAGTGGTGGTGGCCATGCTGTGTCTCAGTGGTGGTGGCCATGCTGTGTCTCAGTGGTGGTGGTGGTGGCCATGCTGTGTCTCAGTGGTGGTGGTGGCCATGCTGTGTCTCAGTGGTGGTGGTGGTGGCCATGCTGTGTCTCAGTGGTGGTGGCCATGCTGTGTCTCAGTGGTGGTGGTGGTGGCCATGCTGTGTCTCAGTGGTGGTGGTGGTGGCCATGCTGTGTCTCAGTGGTGGTGGTGGCTATGCTGTGTCTCAGTGGTGGTGGTGGTGGCCATGCTGTGTCTCAGTGGTGGTGGTGGTGGTGGCCATGCTGTGTCTCAGTGGTGGTGGTGGCCATGCTGTGTCTCAGTGGTGGTGGTGGTGGCCATGCTGTGTCTCAGTGGTGGTGGCCATGCTGTGTCTCAGTGGTGGTGGTGGTGGCCATGCTGTGTCTCAGTGGTGGTGGTGGTGGCCATGCTGTGTCTCAGTGGTGGTGGTAGCCATGCTGTGTCTCAGTGGTGGTGGTGGTGGCCATGCTGTGTCTCAGTGGTGGTGGTGGTGGCCATGCTGTGTTTCAGTGGTGGTGGTGGCCATGCTGTGTCTCAGTGGTGGTGGTGGTGGCCATGCTGTGTCTCAGTGGTGGTGGCCATGCTGTGTCTCAGTGGTGGTGGTGGTGGCCATGCTGTGTCTCAGTGGTGGTGGTGGTGGCCATGCTGTGTCTCAGTGGTGGTGGCCATGCTGTGTCTCAGTGGTGGTGGTGGTGGCCATGCTGTGTCTCAGTGGTGGTGGTGGTGGCCATGCTGTGTCTCAGTGGTGGTGGTGGTGGCCATGCTGTGTCTCAGTGGTGGTGGTGGTGGCCATGCTGTGTCTCAGTGGTGGTGGTGGTGGCCATGCTGTGTCTCAGTGGTGGTGGTGGTGGCCATGCTGTGTCTCAGTGGTGGTGGCCATGCTGTGTCTCAGTGGGGGTGGTGGTGGCCATGCTGTGTCTCAGTGGTGGTGGCCATGCTGTGTCTCAGTGGGGGTGGTGGTGGTCATGCTGTGTCTCAGTGGAGGTGGTGGTGGCCATGCTGTGTCTCAGTGGTGGTGGCCATGCTGTGTCTCAGTGGTGGTGGTGGTGGCCATGCTGTGTCTCAGTGGTGGTGGTGGTGGCCATGCTGTGTCTCAGTGGTGGTGGCCATGCTGTGTCTCAGTGGGGGTGGTGGTGGCCATTCTGTGTCTCAGTGGTGGTGGTGGTGGCCATGCTGTGTCTCAGTGGTGGTGGTGGTGGCCATGCTGTGTCTCAGTGGTGGTGGCCATGCTGTGTCTCAGTGGGGGTGGTGGTGGCCATGCTGTGTCTCAGTGGTGGTGGTGGTGGCCATGCTGTGTCTCAGTTGTGGTGGCCATGCTGTGTCTCAGTGGTGGTGGCCATGCTGTGTCTCAGTGGTGGTGGTGGTGGCCGTGCTGTGTCTCAGTGGTGGTGGTGGCCATGCTGTGTCTCAGTGGTGGTGGCCATGCTGTGTCTCAGTGGTGGTGGCCATGCTGTGTCTCAGTGGTGGTGGCCATGCTGTGTCTCAGTGGTGGTGGCCATGCTGTGTCTCAGTGGTGGTGGCCATGCTGTGTCTCAGTGGTGGTGGCCATGCTGTGTCTCAGTGGTGGTGGCCATGCTGTGTCTCAGTGGTGGTGGCCATGCTGTGTCTCAGTGGTGGTGGTCATGCTGTGTCTCAGTGGTGGTGGCCATGCTGTGTCTCAGTGGTGTTGGCCATGCTGTGTCTCAGTGGTGGTGGTGGTGGCCATGCTGTGTCTCAGTGGTGGTGGTGGCCATGCTGTGTCTCAGTGGTGGTGGTGGTGGCCATGCTGTGTCTCAGTGGTGGTGGTGGTGGCCATGCTGTGTCTCAGTGGTGGTGGTGGTGGCCGTGCTGTGTCTCAGTGGTGGTGGTGGTGGCCATGCTGTGTCTCAGTGGTGGTGGTGGCCATGCTGTGTCTCAGTGGTGGTGGTGGTGGCCATGCTGTGTCTCAGTGGTGGTGGCCATGCTGTGTGTCAGTGGTGGTGGCCATGCTGTGTCTCAGTGGTGGTGGCCATGCTGTGTCTCAGTGGTGGTGGCCATGCTGTGTCTCAGTGGTGGTGGTGGCCATGCTGTGTGTCAGTGGTGGTGGTGGTGGCCATGCTGTGTCTCAGTGGTGGTGGTGGTGGCCGCGCTGTGTCTCAGTGGTGGTGGTGGTGGCCGTGCTGTGTCTCAGTGGTGGTGGTGGCCATGCTGTGTCTCAGTGGTGGTGGTGGTGGCCATGCTGTGTCTCAGTGGTGGTGGTGGCCATGCTGTGTCTCAGTGGTGGTGGTGGTGGCCATGCTGTGTCTCAGTGGTGGTGGCCATGCTGTGTCTCAGTGGTGGTGGTGGTGGCCATGCTGTGTCTCAGTGGTGGTGGTGGTGGCCATGCTGTGTCTCAGTGGTGGTGGTGGCCATGCTGTGTCTCAGTGGTGGTGGTGGTGGCCATGCTGTGTCTCAGTGGTGGTGGCCATGCTGTGTCTCAGTGGTGGTGGCCATGCTGTGTCTCAGTGGTGGTGGTGGTGGCCATGCTTTGTTTCAGTGGTGGTGGTGGTGGCCATGCTGTGTCTCAGTGGTGGTGGTGGTGGCCATGCTGTGTCTCAGTGGTGGTGGTCATGCTGTGTCTCAGTGGTGGTGGTGGTGGCCATGCTGTGTCTCAGTGGTGGTGGTGGTGGCCATGCTGTGTCTCAGTGGTGGTGGTGGTGGTGGTGGCCATGCTGTGTCTCAGTGGTGGTGGTGGTGGCCATGTTGTGTCTCAGTGGTGGTGGTGGTGGCCATGCTGTGTCTCAGTGGTGGTGGTGGTGGCCGCGCTGTGTCTCAGTGGTGGTGGTGGTGGCCATGCTGTGTCTCAGTGGTGGTGGTGGCCATGCTGTGTCTCAGTGGTGGTGGTGGTGGTGGCCATGCTGTGTCTCAGTGGTGGTGGTGGTGGCCATGCTGTGTCTCAGTGGTGGTGGTGGTGGCCATGCTGTGTCTCAGTGGTGGTGGTGGCCATGCTGTGTCTCAGTGGGGGTGGTGGTGGCCATGCTTTGTCTCAGTGGTGGTGGTGGTGGCCATGCTGTGTCTCAGTGGTGGTGGCCATGCTGTGTCTCAGTGGTGGTGGCCATGCTGTGTCTCAGTGGTGGTGGTGGTGGCCGTGCTGTGTCTCAGTGGTGGTGGTGGTGGCCATGCTGTGTCTCAGTGGTGGTGGTGGTGGTGGCCATGCTGTGTCTCAGTGGTGGTGGTGGTGGCCATGCTGTGTCTCAGTGGTGGTGGTGGTGGCCATGCTGTGTCTCAGTGGTGGTGGTGGTGGCCGTGCTGTGTCTCAGTGGGGGTGGTGGTGGCCATGCTGTGTCTCAGTGGTGGTGGTGGTGGCCATGCTGTGTCTCAGTGGTGGTGGTGGTGGCCATGCTGTGTCTCAGTGGTGGTGGTGGTGGCCATGCTGTGTCTCAGTGGTGGTGGTGGTGGCCATGCTGTGTCTCAGTGGTGGTGGTGGTGGCCATGCTGTGTCTCAGTGGTGGTGGTGGTGGTGGCCATGCTGTGTCTCAGTGGTGGTGGCCATGCTGTGTCTCAGTGGTGGTGGCCATGCTGTGTCTCAGTGGTGGTGGCCATGCTGTGTCTCAGTGGTGGTGGTGGTGGCCATGCTGTGTCTCAGTGGTGGTGGTGGCCATGCTGTGTCTCAGTGGTGGTGGCCATGCTGTGTCTCAGTGGTGGTGGCCATGCTGTGTCTCAGTGGTGGTGGTGGTGGCCATGCTGTGTCTCAGTGGTGGTGGTTGTGGCCATGCTGTGTCTCAGTAGTGGTGGTGGTGGCCGTGCTGTGTCTCAGTGGTGGTGGTGGTGGTGGCCATGCTGTGTCTCAGTGGTGGTGGTGGTGGCCATGCTGTGTCTCAGTGGTGGTGGTGGTGGCCATGCTGTGTCTCAGTGGTGGTGGTGGTGGCCATGCTGTGTCTCAGTGGTGGTGGTGGTGGCCATGCTGTGTCTCAGTGGTGGTGGTGGTGGCCATGCTGTGTCTCAGTGGTGGTGGTGGTGGCCATGCTGTGTCTCAGTGATGGTGGTGGTGGCCATGCTGTGTCTCAGTGATGGTGGTGGTGGCCATGCTGTGTCTCAGTGGTGGTGGTGGTGGTGGTGGTGGTGGTGGCCATGCTGTGTCTCAGTGGTGGTGGCCATGCTGTGTGTCAGTGGTGGTGGTGGTGGCCATGCTGTGTCTCAGTGGTGGTGGTGGTGGCCATGCTCTGTGTCAGTGGTGGTGGCCATGCCGTGTCTCAGTGGTGGTGGTGGTGGCCATGCTGTGTCTCAGTGGTGATGGTGGTGGCCATGCTGTGTCTCAGTGGTGGTGGCCATGCTGTGTGTCAGTGGTGGTGGCCATGCTGTGTCTCAGTGGTGGTGGTGGTGGCCATGCTGTGTCTCAGTGGTGGTGGCCATATCTACTCTGATGCTGGGAGTGTCTCAGTGGTGGTGGCCATATCTACTCTCATGCTGGGAGTGTCTCAGTGATGGTGGCCATATCTACTCTCATGCTGGGAGTGTGTCAGTGGTGGTGGCCATATCTAGCAGTTTTCCTCTCTGTCTCATCATCCCTGTGGGGAGTCTATATATTTATCCAGTGTATTAGAAGTTTAGATCTTGCTGACCCTTGCCACTGGGATGACGGTTTCCAATTACCTTTAGACAATTCACATTAGAATTGTTATCCTCTTAATAAACCTTCAATTGCTTATGGAGGGATTGTAAATTACCGCTTCTACTACCTTCATGTCTGCCACTGTTTCTGTTCTGGTATGTACTCTGCTCGTCACGTTCCTGTGAGCGCTTTACCTCCTGAGAGCAGCTGTGTAACTCTAGCACCAGGGCTACACCCCCTACTCTTCCTTCCTTCTTGTCTTCATGGGAAGATTGTAAGTCCTATAACTCTTGTCAGTTTTGTTTCTAGCATTGTGATACTATGCGAGTGTTCTTCTGTCATTCTTTCCTGCAACTCAACCTCTTTATTCGTAATTCCACCTGCATATGAGTGCATAACTTATGCTTCTCATAATAATTAGATTCCTTTGGTTTTCACAAGGTAGTTGTTCCTGTTGCAGAATTTCCATCTGTGAGCGGAGAAGGGGTGCATGACAGTCACTCGTGCCTGCTCTCTTCTATGGGCGTGGCATCAAGCTGGGCACCACCTCTATTTTCCGCTGTAATACTCTGTTGTCAGACTTGCTTGTTTTTGTGCACATTCTGGGCCATTTTCTGGTCTCGCATTCCTTTTTTATTTTATTCTCTGACTTTGCTGCTTCCCTCTCCTCCTCAGACACATCTGACTAATATATACTGCATTCTTCACATCACTTTCTTTCTGCCTGTATATATTTAACTGCATTGCAGTTCTGAAAAATTACATTCACTGGCCGATTTCTTTCATTGTAAAACTTACCTAGCCTACAATAATGTTTTATTTCCATTGTTGCATCACTGGCCAAAATTTTGTTTGCAATGGTGGTGGTGGTGATGGTGGTGATGGGGGTAGCAGTTGTGATGGTGATGGTGGTAGTAGTTGTGATGGTGGTGGTGGTGATGGTGGTGATGGGGGTAGCAGTTGTGATGGTGATGGTGGTAGTAGTTGTGATGGTGGTGGTGGTGATGGTGGTGATGGGGGTAGCAGTTGTGATGGTGATGGTGGTAGTAGCTGTGATGGTGGTGGTGGTGATGGTGGTAGTAGTTGTGATGGTGATGGTGGTAGTAGTTGTGATGGTGGTGGTGGTGATGGTGGTGATGGGGGTAGCAGTTGTGATGGTGATGGTGGTAGTAGCTGTGATGGTGGTGGTGGTGATGGTGGTAGTAGTTGTGATGGTGATGGTGGTAGTAGTTATGATACTGGTGGTGGTAATAGTGTAGAGGACCCTCCACCGACCTCGCCACACCCTAATATAGCCCCAGCTGTCCTCCTCAGAGCAAAAAGTCATATGTGAACGATGATGGCAGACTTACACACGACCCACCCACCACCCGACCCACCCACCCACCACCCGACCCACCCACCCACCACACGACCCACCCACCACCCGACCCACCCACCCACCACACGACCCACCCAGCACACGACCCACCCACCCACCACCCGACCCACCCACCCACCACACGACCCACCCACCACCCGACCCACCCACCCACCACACGACCCACCCAGCACACGACCCACCCACCCACCACACGACCCACCCAGCACACGACCCACCCACCCACCACACGACCCACCCACCACACGACCCACCCACCACCCGACCCACCCAGCACACGACCCACCCACCCACCACACGACCCACCCACCCACCACACGACCCACCCAGCACACGACCCACCCAGCACACGACCCACCCACCCACCACACGACCCACCCAGCACACGACCCACCCACCCACCACACGACCCACCCACCACACGACCCACCCACCCACCACACGACCCACCCACCACACGACCCACCCACCCAGCACACGACCCACCCAGCACACGACCCACCCAGCACACGACCCACCCACCCACCACACGACCCACCCAGCACACGACCCACCCACCCACCACCCGACCCACCCACCCACCACACGACCCACCCACCCACCACCCGACCCACCCACCCAGCACACGACCCACCCACCCACCACACGACCCACCCAGCACACGACCCACCCACCCACCACACGACCCACCCAGCACACGACCCACCCACCCACCACACGACACACCCACCACATGACCCACCCACCACATGACCCACCCACCACACGACCCACCCACCACACGACCCACCCTCCACATGACCCACCCACCACACGACCCACCCACCACACGACCCACCCACCACACGATCCACCCACCAAATGACACACCCACCACATGACCCACCCACCACACGACCAACCCACCACACGATCCACCCACCAAATGACCCATCGACCACATGACCCACCCACCACATGACCCACCCACCACACGACCCACCCACCACACGATCCACCCACCCAATGACCCATCCACCACACGACCCATCGACCACATGACCCATCGACCACACGACTCACCCACCACATGACCCACCCACCACACGACCCACCCACCACATGACCCACCCACCACACGACCAACCCACCACACGATCCACCCACCAAATGACCCATCGACCACATGACCCACCCACCACAGGACCCACCCACCACACGACCCACCCACCACACGATCCACCCACCCAATGACCCATCCACCACACGACCCATCGACCACATGACCCATCGACCACATGACCCACCCACCACACGACCCACCCTCCACATGACCCACCCACCACATGACCCACCCACCACACGACACACCCACCACACGACCCACCCACCACACGACCCACCCACCACACGACCCACCCACCACACGACCCACCCACCACACGACACACCCACCACACGACCCACCCACCACACGACCCACCCAAAACATGACACACCCACCACACGACCCACCCACCACATGACACACCCACCACACGACCCACCCACCACACGACCCACCCACCACACGACCCACCCACCACATGACCCACCCACCACACGACACACCAACCACACGACCCACCCACCACACGACCCACCCTCCACACGACCCACCCACCACACGACCCACCCACCACACGACACACCCACCACACGACCCACCCACCACACGACCCACCCAAAACATGACACACCCACCACACGACCCACCCACCACATGACACACCCACCACACGACGTGCCCATTACATGACACACCCACCAGACGACCCACCCACCACACGTTGGAAATTTCCAACACTAACACACTACCATTGTATTATAATACATCATTATTATATATTAATTACAGTAGTTATTAATTTCACTAACGGTAGCGTTAACATGAATTATTATTTCTTTATCTGAGCATATTGCTAATATTCTCACGACATCAGGAGGCAGGATTGCGTCAGATAATGTCCATCTAATCAAATTTATTACCAATATGTCAGAGAATTGAATGTGGTTTTCTAAAATTATCAGTATTCGGTACAATAATTTACTATGGATAATGCAGCTCCCAATAATCCAAAACCGAGAGTTATTAACTGAAATTATTATCAAGTAGCAGTTTTATCTGTTACGTGCGAATGCTATGGAGGAAATAAAATTTCTCTCCATTTCTCGATTAACACCGTTTAACGAGAATATGATATTATTTAATTCCCTATAATTGCAACCCGGTTCTCATTAACGCATTACATCAGTAATTACACGGAAAATAATTATCTGTGATTAGTAACTTCTGTTGTGAATGCGGGAGACGAGTTGAGGGAGTGCGGAGAGAAGCCACCGTACTTCGCCATGCTGCTTCGCTAGAGACGCCAACAATCACATCGTGCATCCCGGGAGAGTCGATTTCCGTTTTTACTACGTTAGGCCCTTGCATTTAATCGGCCTAGGAGCTTCAATTGCTCCAGTAGCAATCTAGGATTGCTTCGGTGGACAACCAGCAGGTTAAGTGCCTTAGTATTGTTTATATTGAGTACTCTTTATATTCTTGTACTGTGCACTGTCCATCGTTAAGCTTCACGACCTTCTCAAACAATAAGTACGTCCATAAGGAATCAAATTTATTCGTTTTATGGCATAGTGGAGATATTAGATAGTAGGTGTAAACAATTAGTATATTCAGTTGAAATTTCAGCTTGTGTTGTAAGCGGTCGTGGTCCTCATGTTCCCACGCCATGCTGGAACTCCCGGGTTGCAGCAAGTAGCAGACGACGCCATTGCACCGCTACCTCTCTGTTCACTATTACAGCTAAGCAGCTGAAACCTTTTCTATTATTTCTTTAATTGTGAAAATTCTAGATCAGTCGAAGAGATTTAGTTTATTTGATTTGAGATATCTAACGTAATATGTTAGTCTAATAAAAGTCAAATGAGAATAATTGCTTGGTTAATCACCATATAATCTTTTGACCATTGATCAATTTATCTAATGTTTCTTAATAGTATTTAGTAGAATTACTAATTTTTATTCGAGGAAGAACCAGCCTCGATGAAGCGTACTGGGAGTAGATTACTTCTGGTATTAACCCCCAATTTTGTGGAGGGCGGAAAGTTTATTCTCAAACATTAATATTATACAGCCCATAGAAGTTTAAAGAATAATCTTTAATAGTTTCTTATCCATAGACACTGGTATTTCAGTTCTTATCATTTAACTTTATCTGTTTCCCTTTTAGTCAAAATAGGGTGGTCCTTTGATTAATTTGAATTAATCTATTAATTAAATATCAATCAATTAATAGAGAGTAAGCTTTCTCCCCAACACAAAAATATGGTCCTTCGAACCGGATGTATTACAATTAATACCATAATCATAACTAATTACTGTGTGTAGTAATCTAGACTAACCACATTTTATTAATTATGGCTACCGGCAGTGTACCACATAGGCTAGCCCAATACACACCAATATATTTGCTGCTTATACTTCATGTATACAGTAGCACTAGTGGGACACAGTCAATTGCCCACACCACTCAGACCTGTACCTCACACTGAGGTAACAATCTTCAGGTCACCAGGAGCAGCAGCTCGTAACTTCTATAATAACTCCACATTAACACCTGCGTTAGAGTGGCCTCACCATCTAACTATTATTTATCTAGGTGGTAATGACATCCATCCTACTCGACACCCAGCTGAGGTAATTAATCACCTTAAAACAATGATTTCCTCATTTAAACTTGTTAGCAGTTCAGTAGTGTTCACATTGGTGGAACCTCGCAAACTGAGCAATAATAATCGTTGGGGAGTGAGTCCAGAATATTACCAAAGAGCTGCCAAATATATAAACTTTAGGCTGAGGAAGAGAGTACGATTGGATGCCACTTACATTCAATTTATAGCCAGACCATACAGGCAAAACCTGGCAGGAGATGGTGTACACCTGTCAGGTGAGTCTAGGTCACATGTAGTTGACAAGTTGGTCAACACAATCAATCACCATAAAAGGCTGTGGCTGGCAAGCCAAAATTAATTGTACATAATTGTATTTTCACCTGTGTGTGCAAGTGTACCTTTATATAAACTATAAAATCTAAAAAAACCCAAAACACAGCACAACTATATATTCACATTATTGCACCACAAATTAATCTATGCCAACCTTTATTAGGTAGGAATTTAGGCTGTGATTGTGCTGTGTTTTGCACAAATGAGTTTCAAAGTTTCTTCTAACGAAGAAACTACTAAATAAATTAGTAGTTTCTTCGGTAGAAATTCTTATAACTAGTCTTGGAGTAGTCAGTAGTGCATACACTCTTCATTCTTGGGCTGACCCTACCAAGGGTGGGATTCAAACTTTATAGTAACTCTGATTAGAGTATATCCGTATCAATTATTTGTGTGTATGAATTTTGAGTGCTGCTGAATGATCACTATTACATCTAATGGTGATAAAGAAGAGCTAGCTGGAAGAAAGCTAATGGTGACATTCAAGCATATGCTCAAAATCCTTAGCTACTTATTGTTAGGTAGGTACATTTAACCTTGAGTGAGGTAGAGTGTAATTTAGCCAGATTACGTGTGTTTAGCCTTGCGAATTTAGCCATGTGCGTGTGCCCCCTGTGTTAAATAACCTGTCTTTATCAACCCTAGTGAAGGGGTGAGGGTGGTGTAGAGTATTGGTTAGTGGTGGTGTAGGGGTGAGGGTGGTGTAGTGTATTGGTTAGTGGTGGTGTAGGGGTGACGGTGGTGTAGTGTATTGGTTAGTGGTGGTGTAGGGGTGACGGTGGTGTAGTGTATTGGTTAGTGGTGGTGTAGGGGTGAGGGTGGTGTAGTGTATTGGTTAGTGGTGGTGTAGGGGTGACGGTGGTGTAGTGTATTGGTTAGTGGTGGTGTAGGGGTGACGGTGGTGTAGTGTATTGGTTAGTGGTGGTGTAGGGGTGACGGTGGTGTAGTGTATTGGTTAGTGGTGGTGTAGGGGTGACGGTGGTGTAGTGTATTGGTTAGTGGTGGTGTAGAGGTGAGGGTGGTGTAGTGTATTGGTTAGTGGTGGTGTAGGGGTGACGGTGGTGTAGTGTATTGGTTAGTGGTGGTGTAGGGGTGACGGTGGTGTAGTGTATTGGTTAGTGGTGGTGTAGGGGTGACGGTGGTGTAGTGTATTGGTTAGTGGTGGTGTAGGGGTGACGGTGGTGTAGGGGTGAGGGTAATGTAGGGGTGAGGGTGCTGTAGGGGTGAGGGATGGTGCTTGGAAGGGTGGTGAAGGGGTGAGGGTGGTGTAGTGTATTGGTTATTGGTGGTGTAGGGTGACGGTGGTGTAGGGGTGAGGGTAATGTAGGGGTGAGGGTGGTGTAGAGGTGAGAGTGGTGTAGGGGTGAGGGTGGTGTAGGGGTGAGAGTTTAGTGGTGAGGGGTGGTGTAGGGGTAAGGGTGGTGTAGGGGTGAGGGTGGTGTAGGGGTGAGGGGTGCTGTAGGGGTGAAAGGGGTGTAGGGGTGAGGGTGGTGTAGGGGTAATGGGTGGTGTAGGGGTGAGGGTGGTGTAGGGGTGAGGGGGGTGTAGGGATGAGGATGGTGTTGGGGTGAGGGTGGTGTAGGGGTGATGAGTGGTGTAAGGGTGAGGGGTGGTGTAGGGGTGATGGGTGGTGTAGGGGTGAGGGTGGTGTAGGGGTGAGGGTGGTATAAAGGTGAAAGTGGTGTAGGGGTGAGGGTGGTGTAGGGGTGAGGGTGGTGTAGGGGTGAGGGTGGTGTAGGAGTGAAGGGATGGTGTAAGGTTGAGGGGTGGTGTAGGGGTGAGAGATAGTGTAGGGGTGAGGGTGGTGTAGGGGTGTGGGGTGGTGTTGGGGTGAGGGTGGTGTAGGGGTGAGGGTGGTGTAGGGGTGAGGGGTGGTGTAGGGGTGAGGGGTGGTGTAGGGGTGAGGGTGGTGTAGGGGTGAGGGGTGGTGTAGGTGTGAGGGTAGTGTAGGGATGAGGGGTGATGTTGGGGTGAGGGTGGTTTAGGGGTGAGGGTGCTGTAGGGGTGAGAGTGCTGTAGGGGTGAGGGATGGTGCTTGGAAGGGTGGTGAAGGGGTGAGGGTGGTGTAGGGGTGAGGGTGGTGTAGGGGTGAGGGGTTATGTAGGGGTGAGGGGTGGTGTAGGGGTGAGGGTGTTGCAGGTTTGAGGGTGGTGTAGGGGTTAGGGTGGTGTAGGGGTGAGGGTGGTGTAGGGGTGAGGGTGGTGTAGGGGTTAGGGTGGTGTAGGGGTGAGGGTGGTGTTGGGGTGATGGGGTGTAGGGGTGAGGGTGGTGTTGGTGTGAGGGGGTGTAGACGTGAGGGTGGTGTAGGGGTGAGGGTGGTGTAGGGATGAGGGGAGGTGTAGGGGTGAGGAGGTGCAGTGGTGAGGGTGGTGAAGGTTTGAGGGTGGTGTAGGGGTAAGAGGTGGTGTGGGGGTGAGGGTGATGTAGGGGTGAAGGAGGTGTATAGGTAAGGGTGGTGTAGGGGTGAATGGTGTTGTAAATGTGAGGGCGAGGGTTGTGTATGGGTAAGGGTGGTGAAGGGGTGAGGGGTGGTGTAGGTTTGAGGGTGGTGTAGGAGTGAGGGTGGTGTAGGGGTGAGGTTGGTGTAGGGGTGAGGGTGGTGTAGGGGTGAGGGTGGTGAAGGGGTGAGGTTGTTGTAGGGGTGATGGTGGTGTAGGGGTGAGGGGTGGTGTAGGTTTGAGGGTGGTGTAGGGGTGAGGGTGGTGTAGGGATGAGGTTGGTGTAGGGTTGAGGGTGGTGTAGGGGTGAGAGTGGTGTAGGGGTGAGGGTGGCGTAGGGGGTGAAGGTGGTGTAGGGGTGAGGGTGGTGTAGGGATGAGGGGTGGTTTAGGGGTGAGGGTGGTTTAGGGATGAGGGGTGGTTTAGGGGTGAGGGTGGTGTAGGGGTGAGGGTTGTGTAAGGGTGAGGGTGGTGTAGGGGTGAGGGTGATGTAGGGGTGAGGGTGGTGTAGGGGTGAGGGGTAGTGTAGGGGTGAGGGTGGTGTAGGGGTGAGGGTGGTGTAGGGGTGAGGGTGGTGTACGGGTGAGGGTGGTGTAGGGGTGAGGGGTGGTGTAGGGGTGAGGGTGGTGTAGGGGTGAGGGTGGTGCAGGGGTGAGGGGTTGTGTAGGGGTGAGGGTGGTGTAGGGGTGAGGGTGGTGTAGGGGTGAGGGTGGTGCAGGGGTGACGGGTGGTGTAGGGGTGAGGGTGGTGTAAGGGTGAGGGTGGTGCAGGGGTGAGGGGTGCTGTAGGGGTGAGGGTGGTGTAGGGGTGATGGGTGGTGTAGGGGTGAAGGTGGTGTAGGGGGGAGGGTGGTGTAGGGGTGAGGGTGGTGTAGGGGTGATGAGTGGTGTAAGGGTGAGGGGTGGTGTAGGGGTGATGGGTGGTGTAGGGGTGAGGGTGGTGTAGGGGTGAGGGTGGTGTAAAGGTGAAAGTGGTGTAGGGGTGAGGGTGGTGTAGGGTTGAGGGTGGTAGAGAGGTGAGGTTGGTGTAGGGGTGAGGGTGGTGTAGGGGTGAGGGTGGTGTAGGAGTGAGGGGATGGTGTAAGGTTGAGGGGTGGTGTTGGGGTGAGAGATAGTGTAGGGGTGTGGGTGGTGTAGGGGTGAGGGGTGGTGTTGGGGTGAGGGTGGTGTAGGGGTGAGGGTGGTGTAGGGGTGAGGGTGGTGTATGTGTGAGGGTGGCGTAGGGATGAGGGGTGGTGTAGGGGTGAAGGGTGGTGTTGGGTTGAGGGTGGTGTAGGGGTGATCAGTGGTGTAGGGGTGAGGGTGATGTTGGGGTGAGAATGGTGTAGGGGTGAGGATGGTGTAGGGGTGAGGGGTGGTGTAGGGGTGTGGGTGGTGTAGGGGTGATGAGTGGTGTAAGGGTGAGGGTGGTGTAGGGGTGGGGATGGTGTAGGGATGAGGGTGGTGTAGGAGTGAAGATAGTGTAGGGGTGAGGCTGGTGTAGGGGTGAGGGTGGTGTATGGGTGAGGGTGGTGTAGGGGTGAGGCTGGTGTATGGGTGAGGGTGGTGTAGGGGTGAGGGTGGTGTAGGGGTGAGGGTGGTGTAGGGGTGAGGGTGGTGTAGGGGTGAGGGTGGTGCATGGGTGAGGGGTGGTGAGGGGTGAGGGGTAGTGTAGGGGTGAGGGTGGTGTAATGGTGAGGGTGGTGCAGGGGTGAGGGGTGGTGAGGGTTGGTGTTGGGGTGAGAGTGGTGTAGGGATGAGGGTGGTGTAGGGGTGAGGGTGGTGTAGGAGTGAGGGTGGTGCAGGGGTGAGGGTGGTGTAGGGATGAGGGTGGTGTAGGGGTGAGGGTGGTGTAGGAGTGAGGGTGGTGCAGGGGTGAGGGTGGTGCAGGGGTGAGGGGTGCTGTAAGGGTGAGGGTGGTGTAGGGGGGAGGGTGGTTTAGGGGTGAGGGTGGTTTAGGGGTGAGGGATGGTGAACGGGTGAGGGGTGCTGTAGGGGTGAAAGGGGTGTAGGGGTTAGGGTGGTGTAGGGGTGATGGGTGGTGTAGGGGTGAGGGTGGTGTAGGGGTGAGGGTGCTGTAGGGGTGAGGATGGTGTAGGGGTGAGGGTGGTGTACGGGTGATGAGTGGTGTAGGGGTGAGGGGTGGTGTAGGGGTAAGAGTGGTGTAGGGGTGAGGTGTGGTGTTGGGTTGTGGGTGGTGTAGGGGTGATGAGTGGTGTAGGGGTGAGGGTGATGTTGGGGTGAGAATGGTGTGGGGGTGAGGATGGTGTAGGGGTGAGGGGTGGTGTAGGGGTGAGGGTGGTGTAGGGGTGATGAGTGGTGTAGGGGTGAGGATGGTGTAGGGGTGAGGATGGTGTAGGGGTGAGGATGGTGTATGGGTGAGGGTGGTGGAGGGGTGATGGGTGGTGTAGGGGTGAGGGTGGTGTAGGGGTGAGGGTGGTGTACGGGTGAAGGTGCTGTAGGGGTGAGGGTGGTGTGGGGGTGAAGGTAGTGTAGGGGTCAGGGGTGGTGTTGGCTGGAGCGTGGCGTAGGGGTGAGGGTGGTGTAGAGGTGAGGGTTGTGTAGGGGTGAGGGTGGTGTAGGGGTGAGGGGTGGTGTAGGGGTAAGGGTGATGTAGGGGTGAGGGTGGTGTATGGGTGAGGGTGTTGTAGGGGTGAGGGTGGTGTAGGGGTGAGGGTGGTGTAGGGGTGAGGGTGGTGTAGGAGTGAGGGTGGTGCAGGGGTGAGGGTGGTGCAGGGGTGAGGGGTGCTGTAAGGGTGAGGGTGGTGTAGGGGGGAGGGTGGTTTAGGGGTGAGGGTGGTTTAGGGGTGAGGGATGGTGAACGGGTGAGGGGTGCTGTAGGGGTGAAAGGGGTGTAGGGGTTAGGGTGGTGTAGGGGTGATGGGTGGTGTAGGGGTGAGGGTGGTGTAGGGGTGAGGGTGCTGTAGGGGTGAGGATGGTGTAGGGGTGAGGGTGGTGTACGGGTGATGAGTGGTGTAGGGGTGAGGGGGGGTGTAGGGGTAAGAGGGGTGTAGGGGTGAGGTGTGGTGTTGGGTTGTGGGTGGTGTAGGGGTGAGGGTGGTGTAGGGGTGAGGGTGATGTTGGGGTGAGAATGGTGTGGGGGTGAGGATGGTGTAGGGGTGAGGGGTGGTGTAGGGGTGAGGGTGGTGTAGGGGTGATGAGTGGTGTAGGGGTGAGGATGGTGTAGGGGTGAGGATGGTGTAGGGGTGAGGATGGTGTATGGGTGAGGGTGGTGTAGGGGTGATGGGTGGTGTAGGGGTGAGGGTGGTGTAGGGGTGAGGGTGGTGTACGGGTGAAGGTGCTGTAGGGGTGAGGGTGGTGTGGGGGTGAAGGTAGTGTAGGGGTCAGGGGTGGTGTTGGCTGGAGCGTGGCGTAAAGGTGAGGGTGGTGTAGAGGTGAGGGTTGTGTAGGGGTGAGGGTGGTGTAGGGGTGAGGGGTGGTGTAGGGGTAAGGGTGATGTAGGGGTGAGGGTGGTGTATGGGTGAGGGTGTTGTAGGGGTGAGGGTGGTGTAGGGGTGAGGGGTGGTGTTGGGCTGTGGCGTGGCGTAGGGTGAGGGTGGTGTAGGGGTGAGGGTGGTGTAGGGGTGAGGGTGGTGTAGGGGTGAGGGGTGGTGTTGGGCTGGGGCGTGGCGTAGGGGTGAGGGTGGTGTAGGGGTGAGGGTGGTGTAGGGGTGAAGGTGGTGTAGGGGTGAGGCTGGTGTATGGGTGAGGGTGGTGTAGGGGTGAGGGTGGTGTAGGGGTGAGGGTGGTGTAGGGGTGAGGGTGGTGTAGGGGTGATGGGTGGTGTAGGGGTGAGAGTGGTTTAGGGGTGAGTTGTGGTATTGGGCAGAGGGGTGGTGTAGGGGTGAGGGTTTTTGTAGGAATGAAGGTGGTGTAGGGGTGATTGTGGTGTGGTAGGGTGTAGGGGTGCCCCACAAGGGTGAGGGAGGGTTGTGTAGGGGTGAGGGGTGGTGGTGGGGGTGTAGGGGTACCCCCACAATGGGGGGTTTGAGGGCGGTGTAGGGGTGAAGGGGAGTTGTGGTGGGGGTGTAGGGGTGCCTCACAAGGGGGTGAGGTTAGTGTAGGGGTGAGGGGGTGTTGTGGTGGAGGTGTAGGGGTGCCTCACAAGGGGGTGAGGTTGGTGTTGGGTTGAGGGTGGTGTGATGGGTTGCAGGGGTGACCCACAAGGGGGGCTGAGTGTTGTGTAGGGGTGAGTGTGGTGTGGTGGGTTGCAGGGGTGACCCACAAGGGGGGCTGAGTGTTGTGTAGGGGTGAGTGTGGTGTGGTGGGTTGCAGGGGTGACCCACAAGGGGGCTGAGTGTTGTGTAGGGGTGAGGGTGGTGTGGTGGGGTGCAGGGGTGACCCACAAGGAGAGCTGAGTGATGTGCAGGGCGTGAGGGTGGTGTGGTGGGGTGCAGGGGTGCCCCAAAAGAGGGGGGGGGGCGTGTCCCCCAGGTAATCGAGGCCCGCCAACTCACACTCTCGCCTGATATATTAATTAAGTAAACAGCTAGTGTGGTCGAGGCATAAATTACAGAGGGCAGCTTTCCTCTTTCTTTGTGTCTCTCTTTGTCTCCCTAATTCTTAGTTCAGCCTCCACACTGCTCAGGAACCCTCACACATCAATGGACAATATTATACACAGCCTATAGGACAAGGAAATGGCACGTGAATGCTTATAAAATTCGTATATCAAGCTTGCTAGTTTAATGAAATAAGCAGCATTAAAATGGTGAGCATGGAGAAGGTAGCCCTGGCCATGGTGCTGAGGGATGGAGTCATCTTAGAGACGTGTGTAGTGACACACACAACAGCATGGTGTCAACAACACTGGGAAGTTATTCTGGAGCAAATGCACAAACAGAAGTTAGAATCAGGGGAAACGCTGAAGAAAGAGCTAGAGGATGCGGGGGAACAATGTATGTAACAGGAAATGTACAATAAATGTGGAGGGTGGGGGTAGGGGGGGGGGTAAGAGCAGACATGAGAGGGGTGCTGGCGGTCAGCAGAGGCAGAGGGTGACACAGATGTGGTCACAAGTGCCAAGAGATGGCAGACGGAGGTAAGAGATATAAAGAAGAAGTGTAATATGAGACGTTACTTGTAGTGGCAGTTATGAGAGCCAAGTGAGAGAACTTCTCAAGGTGGGAGAAGCCAGGTGAGACACTCGAGTACAGCTGACTAACACCCAGGTACCTATTTTACTGCTAGGTAACAGGGGGCATATGGAGTTTCTTTCACCTTACGCCCCCTGTTACCTAGCAGTAATATAGGTACCTGGGTGTTAGTCAGCTGTCACGGGCTGCTTCCTAGGGGTGGGGGCCTGGTCGAGGACCTGGCCGCGGAGACACTAAAGCCCCGAAATCATCTCAAGATAACCTCAAGAAGATACAGAAGGCCGCTATTAATGACAGTGTCAGGAGTGGTTAAACATTCTACCTCTTCTCGTTATAGCACGTCACATTTTGACGTACACTCTACCTGACGCCAAAAGCTGACGTACAGGATAATGGTCGTGGCTGGTGAAAAGAACAATGTCCCTTTTTTCGTTCGTGGTTCCTCTGGTTGGTTAGGTTAGGGTACTTTAGTACCACGGTTTCTTGGCGTTGGGAACGCTGGCTAAAATCATATTAGATAAATTCGAGGGAGTGAACCACGGAAATGGGTACAAATGGGGCCTAAGAAGTAGCAAAAGATAAGACAGAAAAAATGGTTGAAGATAATGTTGTGTAAATAGCAACCACCCAACATGTGACCCATCAGACGTGACGGTGGTCACTCAGGGTGTTCCTGAGTGGCCACCAGGGCTGGTGGTCACTCAGGGTGTTCCAGAGTGGCCACCAGGGCTGGTGGTCACTCAGGGTGTTCATGAGTGGCCACCACAGCTGGACGATGGTCACTCAGGGTGTTCCAGAGTGGCCACCAGGGCTGGTGGTCACTCAGGGTGTTCATGAGTGGCCACCACAGCTGGACGATGGTCACTCAGGGTGTTCCAGAGTGGCCACCAGGGCTGGTGGTCACTCAGGGTGTTCATGAGTGGCCACCACAGCTGGACGATGGTCACTCAGGGTGTTCCTGAGTGGCCACCAGGGCTGGTGGTCACTCAGGGTGTTCATGAGTGGCCACCACAGCTGGACGATGGTCACTCAGGGTGTTCCAGAGTGGCCACCAGGGCTGGTGGTCACTCAGGGTGTTCATGAGTGGACACCACAGCTGGACGATGGTCACTCAGGGTGTTCCAGAGTGGCCACCAGGGCTGGTGGTCACTCAGGGTGTTCATGAGTGGACACCAGGGCTGGTGGTCACTCAGGGTGTTCCAGAGTGGCCACCAGGGCTGGTGGTCACTCAGGGTGTTCATGAGTGGACACCAGGGCTGGTGGTCACTCAGGGTGTTCCTGAGTGGCCACCAGGGCTGGTGGCCCATATCTTTAGACTCCTTGGTCTGTATGAGGTTAAGAATGACTTAGTAGCAGCCTACACAACGGATTCTTATGCATCAGTTAGAGCGACAACTCAGAATTAGACCGCAACAACTAGTACCTGTTAACGAGGCACCACCGAGCATCTTGAGGAGACGAACAGCTAACCTAAGACACAGACGGCTACAGAAAGCTATACCTTCAACACGACGTGTATAATGATGAAATATAGAGCAAGAAGGAAGGAGGAAGAGAGAGAAGTTGGTGGAGGGAAGAGGGGAGGGGAGGGACCCCACACCTCTCCCCGCCAGCCTGGGCAGCAGGTGTGTGAGATATTACCTCGAGACCGCAGGTGTGTGAGAGGTTACCTCGAGACCGCAGGTGTGTGAGAGGTTACCTCGAGACAGCAGGTGTGTGAGAGGTTACCTCGAGACAGCAGGTGTGTGAGAGGTTACCTCGAGACAGCAGGTGTGTGAGATGTTACCTCGAGACCGCAGGTGTGTGAGATGTTACCTCGAGACAGCAGGTGTGTGAGAGGTTACCTCGAGACAGCAGGTGTGTAAGATATTACATCGAGACCGCAGGTGTGTGAGATGTTACCTCGAGACCGCAGGTGTGTGAGAGGTTACCTCGAGACCGCAGGTGTGTGAGATGTTACCTCGAGACCGCAGGTGTGTGAGATGTTACCTCGAGACAGCAGGTGTGTGAGATGTTACCTCGAGACCGCAGGTGTGTGAGATGTTACCTCGAGACCGCAGGTGTGTGAGATGTTACCTCGAGACCGCAGGTGTGTGAGATATTACCTCGAGACCGCAGGTGTGTGAGATGTTACCTCGAGACCGCAGGTGTGTGAGATGTTACCTCGAGACCGCAGGTGTGTGAGATGTTACCTCGAGACCGCAGGTGTGTGAGATATTACCTCGAGACCGCAGGTGTGTGAGATATTACCTCGAGACCGCAGGTTTGTGAGATGTTACCTCGAGACCGCAGGTGTGTGAGATATTACCTCGAGACCAGCCACGAAGGCGTAAGTTACCACCAGCAACTGGTGTTGACAGTGACTGAGTAACACACCCCCAACACCTCTACACTCCCCCAGCCACACACAACTACACCCCAACACCTCTACACTCCTCCAGCCGCACACAACTACACCCCAACACCTCTACACTCCCCCCAGCCACACACAACTACACCCCAACACCTCTACACTCCCCCAGCCACACACAACTACACCCCAACACCTCTACACTCCCCCAGCCACACACAACTACACCCCAACACCTCTACACTCCTCCAGCCGCACACAACTACACCCCAACACCTCTACACTCCCCCAGCCACACACAACTACACCCCAACACCTCTACACTCCCCCAGCCACACACAACTACACCCCAACACCTCTACACTCCTCCAGCCGCACACAACTACACCCCAACACCTCTACACTCCCCCAGCCACACACAACTACACCCCAACACCTCTACACTCCCCCAGCCACACACAACTACATCCCCAACACCTCTACACTCCCCCAGCCACACACAACTACACCCCAACACCTCTACACTCCTCCAGCCGCACACAACTACACCCCAACACCTCTACACTCCCCCAGCCACACACAACTACACCCTAACACCTCTACACTCCCCCAGCCACACACAACTACACCCCAACACCTCTACACTCCCCCAGCCGCACACAACTACACCCCAACACCTCTACACTCCCCCAGCCACACACAACTACACCCCAACACCTCTACACTCCCCCAGCCACACACAACTACATCCCCAACACCTCTACACTCCCCCAGCCACACACAACTACACCCCAACACCTCTACACTCCCCCAGCCGCACACAACTACATCCCCAACACCTCTACACTCCCCCAGCCACACACAACTACATCCCCAACACCTCTACACTCCTCCAGCCGCACACAACTACACCCCAACACCTCTACACTCCCCCCAGCCACACACAACTACATCCCCAACACCTCTACACTCCCCCAGCCGCACACAACTACACCCCAACACCTCTACACTCTCCCCAGCCACACACAACTACACCCCAACTCCTCTACACTCTCCCCAGCCGCACACAACTACACCCCAACACCTCTACACTCCCCCAGCCACACACAACTACACCCCAACACCTCTACACTCCCCCAGCCACACACAACTACACCCCAACACCTCTACACTCCCCCAGCCACACACAACTACACCCCAACACCTCTACACTCTCCCCAGCCGCACACAACTACACCCCCAACTCCTCTACACTCCCCCCAGCCCCAAACAACTACACTCCCCCAGCCACACACAACTACACTCCCCCCAGCCACACACAACTACACTCCCCCCAGCCCCACACAACTACACTCCCCCCAGCCACACACAACTACACTCCCCCAGCCCCACCCAACTACGCTCCCCCAGCCCCACACAACTACACTCCCCCAGCCACACACAACTACACTCCCCCCAGCCCCACACAACTACACTCCCCCAGCCCCACACAACTACACTCCCCCCAGCCCCACACAACTACACTCCCCCAGCCCCACACAACTACACTCCCCCAGCCCCACACAACTACACTCCCCCCAGCCACACACAACTACACTCCCCCCAGCCCCACACAACTACACTCCCCCCAGCCCCACACAACTACACTCCCCCAGCCCCACACAACTACACTCCCCCCAGCCCCACACAACTACACTCCCCCCAGCCCCACACAACTACACTCCCCCAGCCCCACACAACTACACTCCCCCCAGCCACACACAACTACACTCCCCCCAGCCCCACACAACTACACTCCCCCCAGCCCCACACAACTACACTCCCCCAGCCCCACACAACTACACTCCCCCCAGCCCCACACAACTACACTCCCCCCAGCCCCACACAACTACACTCCCCCCAGCCCCACACAACTACACTCCCCCCAGCCCCACACAACTACACTCCCCCCCAGCCCCACACAACTACACTCCCCCCCAGCCCCACACAACTACACTCCCCCAGCCCCACACAACTACACTCCCCCCAGCCACACACAACTACACTCCCCCCAGCCCCACACAACTACACTCCCCCCCAGCCCCACACAACTACACTCCCCCCAGCCACACACAACTACACTCCCCCCAGCCCCACACAACTACACTCCCCCCAGTCACACACAACTACACTCCCCCCAGCCCCACACAACTACACTCCCCCCAGTCACACACAACTACACTCCCCCCAGCCCCACACAACTACACTCCCCCCAGTCACACACAACTACACTCCCCCCAGCCCCACACAACTACACTCCCCCCAGTCACACACAACTACACTCCCCCCAGCCCCACACAACTACACTCCCCCCAGCCCCACACAACTACACTCCCCCCAGCCACACACAACTACACTCCCCACAGCCCCACACAACTACACTCCCCCCAGCCCCACACAACTACACTCCCCCAGCCCCACACAACTACACTCCCCCCAGCCCCACACAACTACACTCCCCCCAGCCCCACACAACTACACTCCCCCCAGCCCCACACAACTACACTCCCCCCAGCCCCACACTACTACACTCCCCCCAGCCCCACACAACTACACTCCCCCCAGCCCCACACTACTACACTCCCCCAGCCCCACACAACTACACCCCCAACACCTGTCTTCCATAATATCTCTTCTCCCACACTCCATAACTATTCTTTCTCTACCTAATTTTTTACTGATCCATAGCATATATTGATAGTCTGCTGCCCTCCCCACCAACAAGCCCCCCCCCCCTTTCTCCCATTGGTCAGTCGCCGCACTAACCACCACTACCACACAGGCCTCCACACCCGGGCTCTCTCCTCCAACCAGTCTTCCCCGTCGTTCCATACCTCCCACACCTGAAGCATCCCAGCATGCCACCCGCAGGCTGCCAGTTACCCTCACAGAGAACAAGGCACTAATGAAGAGCCTAAAAATCTGGTACACCAATTGTAATGGAATGTCAAACAAAGCACATGAACTGAGAGAAAGGACTGATGAAACAATCCCCAATATAATAGCAATAGTAAAAACTAATTCAACTCCAAAGATCACTAGTGCCATATTCCCCAGACAATACCAGAGAGCAAGAAGAGAAAGGAAGGAAGTGGGAGGCGGTGGAGTGGCACCGCTGGTCAACAGAGAGCGCACAGTTGCACAGATCACTAGAGTGGGATGCCAGTAATGTGGACTGTGTTGCAAGAAACGTTTGAGTGGAAGGAACAAAAGTGGTTATGGCCGTAATTTACATTCCCTCGGAGAATCATAGAAGACCAAGAGGAGATTACATTAATGCAAACATAACTGGCATAAATATATAAAGTGTGACTCAGTTTCCACATACATTGAACGCAAAGCTACTGGTAATGGGAGAGTTCAATCACTGGCATAATAATTGGCTATCAATAGATCTTAAAGGGGGAGAAGAAACCATTAACCCACAAGACTTGACTTAGTCTTGACACAGAAGAATGAACGTGGAGAACATTGTGCGTGAAGTACCAAAGAGGACAAGTAACCATTGTTATTAATCTTTGATTACACAGTTATTATGAGAGCTGTGGCAAGAGGAAGAGAAGAGTGGAGAGAGAAACTGGCTTTCCACATCGCGAGTACCAGAAGATCAGAGAATGTTTAGAGAAACTACCTCAGGAGCAGACAAGACAACACAAGGCGTCATGGACCTCATAATTAGCCGGGGCAGGGACGCTGAAAGAAAATGTATACCGCTCTAAAGGATAAAGGAGCTAAGAGAAGATATAGCCCATGATTTAATAGGTCATGCTAAGTGGCAAGAAGAAGTAAGCAAGCTTCCTGCTTGGACAAATGCAGGAAGCACAGAACAAAGAAGAACCCCAATATATAAATGAGAGAGAAATGAACACTCAGAAATATGAAGAGCAGTAGAGAATGAGAATGACACAGCAACCAAGGCCAAGGATCAACCTCAGCTGCTATATAGCTGCATGAGGAAGGAGATGTCAGTACATGAACCAGGGATCAGGCTACATACAAGAGCAGGAGGCCATACAAATAATGATAGGAAGTGTGCGAGGAAAAGTGTTTAAGTCTGAACCAGAACTGTCTGCAGATCAACGACATCTAAGGGAACAGGTGCTATTTTAAGAAAGACTGATTGAAATTGAAGTGACAAGAGATGAAGAAATAATTAGAGGAATTGGATGTGAAAGGCACAGACCCCTGACAAGATGTCACCATAGGTCCTGAGAGAGGCAGCTGCAGCACTGTGTGCACCTCTTGCTATAGTCATCAACGCCTCACTAGAAATGGGGGAACTTTTTGAAATTTTGGAAAGTGGCAGATGTGGTACCTATATACAAGAAAGGAGGAAGACAGGAACCACTGAGGTACTGTTGGAAAAACCGACACCATTTCCTAACTTTCAATACAATAGGCAGATAATACTGCTGCTGAATTCCTACTAACAAATTAACTCAAAGAAAACGAGATAGCAGTGGAAGTTTCCTCGGAAGAAAACGGGGATATCATTGCCATATGTCGCCATTAAATTCACCAGCAAATAATATTGGGATTACTTCAAACCTCAGTCTCTGGGACTGTAAGCATCATAAAAACATTTCCCTTGAATGAACTTAATTATCAGCACTGAAATAGATTAAATATGAGGTCTCTGTCCACTTGTTGATAAAACGACATCTGGTGTTGACACCGAAGTGTGAGTGGCAGCACCAGACGCCATTAAAGTTAACGTAAACAAAGCCTCGCTGGAGCTCCAAGAAGCTCCGCATTTATTTCCCTGTGTGAAGCTTTCCCATTTATTTATTTAGTGTGTACAGGCTGATGAGGAGTGTGTACAGGCTGATGAGGAGTGTGTACAGGCTGATGAGGAGTGTGTACAGGCTGATGAGGAGTGTGTACAGGCTGAGGAAGAGTGTGTACAGGCTGATGAGGAGTGTGTACAGGCTGATGAGGAGTGTGTACAGGCTGATGAGGAGTGTGGACAGGCTGAGGAAGAGTGTGTACAGGCTGAGGAAGAGTGTGTACAGGCTGATGAGGAGTGTGTACAGGCTGATGAGGAGTGTGTACAGGCTGATGAAGAGTGTGTACAGGCTGATGAGGAGTGTGTACAGGCTGATGAGGAGTGTGTACAGGCTGAGGAAGAGTGTGTACAGGCTGAGGAAGAGTGTGTACAGGCTGATGAGGAGTGTGTACAGGCTGATGAGGAGTGTGTACAGGCTGAGGAAGAGTGTGTACAGGCTGATGAGGAGTGTGTACAGGCTGATGAGGAGTGTGTACAGGCTGATGAAGAGTGTGTACAGGCTGATGAGGAGTGTGTACAGGCTGACGAGGAGTGTGTACAGGCTGAGGAAGAGTGTGTACAGGCTGATGAGGAGTGTGCACAGGCTGATGAGGAGTGTGTACAGGCTGACGAGGAGTGTGTACAGGCTTAGGAAGAGTGTGTACAGGCTGATGAAAAGTGTGCACAGGCTGATGAGGAGTGTGTACAGGCTGACGAGGAGTGTGTACAGGCTGAGGAAGAGTGTGTACAGGCTGATGATGAGTGTGTACAGGCTGAGGAGGAGTGTGTACAGGCTGATGGGGAGAGTGTACAGGCTGACGAGGAGTGTGTACAGGCTGAGGAAGAGTGTGTACAGGCTGATGATGAGTGTGTACAGGCTGAGGAGGAGTGTGTACAGGCTGATGAGGAGAGTGTACAGGCTGATGAGGAGTGTGTGCAGGCTGATGACACACCAACACACCAACACACCAACAGTAACACACCAACACACCAACACCAACACCAACACACCAACACACCACCAACACCAACACACCAACACCAACACTAACACACCAACACCAATACACCAACACACCAACACCAACACACCAACACACCAACACACCAACAACAACAACATCAACACACCAACACACCAACACACCAACACCAACACACCAACACACCAACACACCAACAGCAACACACCAACAAACCAACACCAACGCACCAACACAAACACACCAACATCAACACACCAACACACCAACACACCAACACACCACCATCAACACACCAACACACCACCACACCAACGCACCAACATCAACGCACCAACATCAACACACCAACACACCAACACGTCAACACCAACACACCAACACACCAACACACCAACATACCAGCACCAACACACCAACACCAGCACACCAACCCACCAACACACCAACACACCAACACACCAACACCAACACACCAACACACCAACACACCAACACACTAACACACCAACACACCAACACCAACACACCAACACCAACACACCAACACACCAACATACCAACACACCAACACACCAACACCAACACACCAACACCAACACACCAACACACCAACACACTAACACACCAACACACCAACACCAACACACCAACACCAACACACCAACACACCAACACACTAACACACCAACACACCAACACCAACACACCAACACCAACACACCAACACACCAACACACCAACACCAACACACCAACACCAACACACCAACACCAACACACCAACACACCAACACCAACACACCAACACACCAACACACCAACACCATCACGCCAACACCAACACACCAACACACCAACACCAACACACCAACACCAACACACCAACACCAACACACCAACACACCACCACATCAACACCAAGACACCAACACCAACACACCAACACCAACACACCAACACACCAACACCAACACACCAACACACCAACACCAAGACACCAACACCAACGCACCAACACCAACACACCAACACACCAACACCAACACACCAACACCAACAGACCAACACCAACACACCAACACACCAACACACCAACACACCAACACCATCACGCCAACACCAACAAACCAACACACCAACACACCAACACCATCACGTCAACACCAACAAACCAACACACCAACACCATCACGCCAACACCAACACCAACAAACCAACACACCAACACACCAACACACCAACACACCAACACACCAACACACCAACACCAACACTCCAACACCGACACACCAACACCAACACACCAACACATCAACACACCAACACCAACACACCAACACTAACACACCAACACACCAACACACCAACACACCAACACACCAACACCATCACGCTAACACCAACACACCAACACTCCAACACCAACACTCCAACACCAACACACCAACACCAACACACTAACACACCAACACCAACACCAACACCAACACACTAACACACCAACACACCAACACCAACACCAACACACCAACACTAACACACCAACACTAACACACCAACACACCAACACTCCAACACCAACACTCCAACACCGACACACCAACACCAACACACCAACACACCAACACCAACACACCAACACTAACACACCAACACACCAACACACCAACACCAACACTCCAACACCGACACACCAACACCAACACTCCAACACCAATATTCCAACACCAACACTCCAATTCACCAACACCAACACACCAACACACCAACACCAACACTCCAAATCACTAACACCAACACACCAACACACCAACACCAACACACCAACACACCAACACACCAACACTAACACACCAACACCAATACCAACACCAACACACCAACACCAACAATCCAACACCAACACACCAACACCAACACTCCAACACCAACACACCAACACCAACACTCCAATTCACCAACACCAACGCACCAACACCAACACACAAACACACCAACACCAACACACTAACACACTAACACTGGTTTAATCAAAGATGTAGGCTAGCTAAGCAGCAAAGTAAAAGGGCATGGAGAAACTATAGGAATAACAGGACACTGGAGAGCAGAGAAAGATACCAGAGTGCCAGGAATGAATATGTCAGGATGAGAAGAGAGGCAGAAAGACAATACGAAAATGACATCGCAAGCAAGGCAAAGACTCAGCCTAAATTGTTGCATAGCCACATTAGGAGAAAAACAACAGTAAAGGAACAGGTTATGAGATTAAGGATAGGGGCGGAAGGATTCACTACAAATGACAAGGAAGTGTGTGAGGAATTGAATAAGAAATTCCAGGAGGTCTTCACCTTAGAACAAGGAGAAATTCCAGAGGTAAGTGAGGGAATAGCTAACCAGGAACCACTGGAAGAGTTTGAGATTACCAGTGGGGAAGTAAGGAAGTGTTTACTAGAGTTGGACGTGACGAAGGCTATAGGCCCAGATGGAATCTCCCCTTGGGTTCTAAAGGAAGGAGCAAGAGAACTGAGCCTACCACTCTCCATAGTGTATAACAAATCACTGGCAACAGGGGAACTGCCAGATATTTGGAAAGCAGCTAACGTAGTCCCGATATACAAGAAAGGGGATAGACAGGAGGCACTGAACTACAGGCCAGTGTCCCTAACCTGCATACCATGCAAGCTGATGGAGAAGATTGTGCGAAAAAAACTAGTGGAGCATCTGGAGCGAAGGAACTTTGTAACACAGCATCAACATGGGTTCAGGGATGGCAGGTCCTGCCTCACAGGGTTACTTGAATTCTATGACCAGGCAACAAAAATAAGGCAAGAAAGAGAAGGGTGGGCAGACTGCATATTTTTGGATTGTCAGAAAGCCTTTGATACAGTACCACACAAGAGGCTAGTGCGAAAGTTGGAGATGCAGGCTGGAGTGAGAGGGAAGGTACTCCGGTGGATAGAGGAATACCTAAGCAACAGGAGACAACGAGTCTGTGTGAGGGGTGAGGCCTCAGATTGGCGAGACGTCACAAGTGGAGTCCCGCAGGGGTCAGTCCTTGGACCTATACTGTTTCTGGTATATGTAAATGATCTCCCAGAGGGTATAGATTCGTTCCTCTCAATGTTTGCCGACGATGCAAAAATTATGAGGAGGATTGAAACAGAGGATGATAGTAGGAGGCTACAAGATGACCCGGATAGACTGAGTGAATGGTCCAACAAATGGCTGTTGAAGTTCAACCCGAGTAAATGCAAAGTAATGAAACTAGGCAGTGGAAACAGGAGGCCAGGCACAGGATACAGAATAGGAGATGAAGTACTTAATGAAACAGACAGAGAGAAAGATCTAGGAGTTGATATCACACCAAACCTGTCTCCTGAAGCCCACATAAAGAGAATAACGTCTGCGGCATATGCGAGGCTGGCTAACATCAGAACGGCGTTCAGGAACCTGTGTAAGGAATCATTCAGAATCTTGTACACCACATATGTAAGACCAATCCTGGAGTATGCGGCCCCAGCATGGAGCCCGTACCTTGTCAAGCACAAGACGAAGCTGGAAAAAGTCCAAAGGTATGCTACTAGACTAGTCCCAGAACTAAGAGGCATGAGTTATGAGGAAAGGCTGCGGGAAATACACCTTACGACACTGGAAGACAGAAGAGTAAGGGGGGACATGATCACAACCTACAAAATCCTCAGGGGAATCGACCGGGTAAACAAGGATGAACTATTCAACACTGGTGGGACGCGAACAAGGGGACACAGGTGGAAGCTGAGTACCCAAATGAGCCACAGAGACGTTAGAAAGAACTTTTTCAGTGTCAGAGTAGTTAGTAAATGGAATGCATTAGGAAGTGATGTGGTGGAGGCTGACTCCATACACAGTTTCAAATGTAGATATGATAGAGCCCAATAGGCTCAGGAATCTGTACACCAGTTGATTGACGGTTGAGAGGCGGGACCAAAGAGCCAGAGCTCAACCCCCGCAAGCACAATTAGGTGAGTACAATTAGGTGAGTACACCAACACATCAATACCAACACACCAACACTGACATACCAACACTAACACACCAACACCAACACACCAACACACCAACACTAACATACCAACACTAACACACCAACACCAACACACCAGAGGGCCAGAAATGAGTACATCAGAGTGAGGAGGGAAGCAGAGAGACAGTTTGAAAATGACATCGCGAGTAAAGCCAAGACCCACCCAAAGCTGCTCCACAGCCATATCAGGAGGAAAACAGCAGTGAAGGAACAAGTGATGAAGCTGCGGAAAGGGGAGAACAGATACACAGAGAATGACAAGGAGGTGTGTGAAAAACTCAACAAGAGATTCCAGGAGGTCTTCACAATAGAACAAGGAGAAGCCCCTGCACTAAATGAGGAGGCGGCAAACCAAGCAACCTTGGAGGAATTTGACCTCACCAGTGATGAGGTCAAAAGGTGTCTGCTGGAGCTAGATGTGCCAAAGGCTGTTGGGCCTGATAGAATCTCACCATGGATACTAAAGGAAGGTGCAGAAGCACTAAGTGTGCCACTCTCTATGGTGTATAACAGGTCACTGGAAACAGGAGACTTACCAGAAAGTTGGAAGACAGCTAACGTGGTCCCAATATACAAAAAGGGTGACAGGCAAGAGGCACTGAATTACAGGCCAGTTTCCTTAACTTGTATTCCATGCAAGGTGCTGGAGAAGATCGTGAGGAAAAGGCTCGTAGAGCATCTGGAGGGAAATAACTTTGTAACGCACCACCAACATGGGTTCAGAGATGGTAAATCGTGCCTCACAGGTTTAATAGAATTTTATGACCAGGCAACGAAAATTAGGCAGGAAAGAGAAGGGTGGGCCGACTGCATTTTCCTGGATTGCCAAAAAGCCTTTGACACAGTACCCCATAAAAGGCTGTTAAAAAAGTTGGAGCAACAGGCAGGAGTAAAAGGGAAGGTGCTCCAGTGGATAAGGGAGTACTTAAGCAACAGGAAACAGCGAGTAACGGTGAGGGGGAAGACATCAGAGTGGCGAGATGTCACCAGCGGAGTCCCACAGGGCTCAGTACTTGGACCCATCCTGTTTCTAATATATGTGAACGATCTTCCAGAGGGTATAGACTCATTCCTCTCGATGTTTGCTGATGATGCAAAAATTATGAGAAGAATCAAGACGGATGAAGATAGACAGAGACTACAGGATGACCTGGATAAACTGGAGGAATGGTCTAGAAAATGGCTGCTGAAGTTCAACTCTGGAAAGTGTAAGGTGATGAAATTAGGCGAAGGGAGCAGGAGGCTGAACACAAGGTATCATCTGGGAGGGGAAATCCTGCAAGAATCAAATAGAGAGAAGGATCTGGGGGTTGATATCACACCGAACCTGTCCCCAGAGGCCCACATCAAAAGAATATCATCAGCGGCATATGCTAGACTGGCCAACATAAGAACTGCCTTCAGAAACTTGTGTAAGCAATCTTTCAGAACCCTGTATACCACTCATGTAAGACCAATCCTGGAGTATGCAGCTCCAGCCTGGAGTCCATACCTAGTTAAACACAAGACAAAGTTAGAGAAGATTCAGCGGTATACCACCAGGCTCGTCCCGGAACTGAGAGGATTGAGCTACGAGGAAAGGCTAAAGGAGCTGAACCTCACATCCCTGGAAAACAGAAGAGTAAGGGGAGACATGATAACCACCTACAAAATTCTCATGGGAATTGACAGGGTGGACAAAGACAAACTCTTCAGCACGGGTGGGGCACGAACAAGGGGACACAGGTGGAAACTTAGTACCCAGATGAGCCACACAGACGTTAGAAAGAAATTTTTCAGTGTCAGAGTAGTTAATAAATGGAATGCACTAGGAAGTGATGTGGTGGAGGCTGACTCCATACACAGTTTCAAATGTAGATATGATAGAGCCCAGTAGGCTCAGGAATCTGTACACCTGTTGATTGACAGTTGAGAGGCGGGACCAAAGAGCCAAAGCTCAACCACCGCAAGCACAATTAGGTGAGTACAATTAGGTGAGTACACCAACACTAGCACACCAACCCTAACACACCAACACTAACACACCAACACTAACATACCAACACTAACACACCAACACTAACACACCAACACCAACACACCAACACTAGCACACCAACACTAACACACCAACACCAACACACCAACACTAGCACACCAACCCTAACACACCAACACTAACACACCAACACTAACACACCAACACCAACACACCAACACACCAACACACCAACGCTATCATACCAACACTAACACACCAACACCAACACACCAACACACCAACACACCAACGCTATCATACCAACACTAACACACCAACACTAACACACCAACACCAACACACCAACACTAGCACACCAACCCTAACACACCAACACTAACACACCAACACTAACACACCAACACTGACATACCAACACTAACACACCAACACCAACACACCAACACACCAACACTAACACACCAACACTGACATACCAACTCTAACACACCAACACCAACACACTAACACACCAAAACTAACACACCAACACTAGCACACCAACCCTAACACACCAACACTAACACACCAACACTAACATACTAACACCAACACACCAACACTAACACACCAACACCAACACTCCAACACACCAACACACCAACGCTATCATACCAACACTAACACACCAACACCAACACACCAACACTAGCACACCAACCCTAACACACCAACACTAACACACCAACACTAACACACCAACACTGACATACTAACACTAACACACCAACACACCAACACACCAACACTAACATACCAACACTAACACACCAACACCAACACACTAACACACCAACACTAACACACCAACACTAACACACCAACACTAACACACCAACACTAACATACCAACACTAACACACCAACACACCAACACACCAACACCAACACACCAACACACCAACACACCAACACACCAACACCAACACACCAACACACCAACATACCAACACACCAACACACCAACACCATCACACCAACACCAACACACCAACACACCAACACCAACACCAACACACCAACACACCAACACCAACACACCAACACACCAACACACCAACACCAACACACCAACACCAACACACCAACACACCAACACACCAACACAACAACACACCAACACACCAACACACAACACACCAACACACCAACACACCAACACACCAACATACCAACATACCAACACCAACACACCAACACACCAACACACAACACACCAACACTCCAACATACCAACACACCAACACACAACAAACCAACACCAACACACCAACACACCAACACACCAACACACCAACACACCAACATACCAACACTAACACACCAACACCAACACACTAACACACCAACACTAACACACCAACACTAACACACCAACACTAACACACCAACACTAACATACCAACACTAACACACCAACACACCAACACACCAACACCAACACACCAACACACCAACACACCAACACACCAACACCAACACACCAACACACCAACATACCAACACACCAACACACCAACACCATCACACCAACACCAACACACCAACACACCAACACCAACACCAACACACCAACACACCAACACCAACACACCAACACACCAATACCAACACACCAACACCAACACACCAACACACCAACACACCAACACAACAACACACCAACACACCAACACACAACACACCAACACACCAACACACCAACACACCAACATACCAACATACCAACACCAACACACCAACACACCAACACACAACACACCAACACTCCAACATACCAACACACCAACACACAACAAACCAACACCAACACACCAACACACCAACACACCAACACACCAACACACCAACATACCAACACCAACACACCAACACACCAACACACCAACACCAACACACCAACACACCAACACACCAACACACCAACACTCCAACACACCAACACACCAACACACAACACACCAACACACCAACACACCAACACACCAACATACCAACACACCAACATACCAACACCAACACACCAACACACCAACACACCAACACACCAACACTCCAACATACCAACACACCAACACACAACACACCAACACACAACACACCAACACACCAACACACCAACACACCAACATACCAACACCAACACACCAACACACCAACACACCAACACACCAACACACCAACATACCAACACCAACACACCAACACACCAACACACCAACACACCAACACACCAACACACAACACACCAACACACAACACACCAAGACACCAAGACACCAACACACCAACACACAACACACCAACACACAACACACCAACACACAACACACCAACACACCAACACACCAACATACCAACACCAACACACCAACACACCAACACACAACACACCAACACACCAACACACCAACACACCAACATACCAACACCAACACACCAACACACCAACACACAACACACCAACACACAACACACCAACACACCAACACACCAACACACCAACATACCAACACCAACACACCAACACACAACACACCAACACACCAACACACCAACATACCAACACCAACACACCAACACACCAACACACCAACACACCAACACCAACACACCAACACACCAACACACCAACACACCAACACACCAACACCAACACACCAACACACCAACACACCAACACACCAACACACCAACACACCAACACCAACACACCAACACACCAACACACCAACACACCAACACACCAACACCAACACACCAACACACCAACACACCAACACACCAACACACCAACACACCAACACACCAACACACCAACACACAACACACCAACACACCAACATACCAACTCCAACACACCAACACACAACACACCAACACACCAACACACCAACACACAACACACCAACACACCAACACACCAACACACAACACACCAACACACCAACACAGCAACACAGCAACACACCAACACACCAACACACCAACACACCAACACACAACACACCAACACACCAACACACCAACACACCAACTCCAACACACCAACACACAACACACCAACACACAACACACCAACACACAACACACCAACACACCAACACACAACACACCAACACACCAACACACCAACACACAACACACCAACACACCAACACACCAACACACCAACACACCAACACACAACACACCAACACACCAACACACAACACACCGACACACCAACACACCAACACACCAACACACCAACACACCAACACCAACACACCAACACACAACACACCAACACACCAACACCAACACACCAACACACCAACACCAACACACGAACACACCAACACACCAACACCAACACCAACACACCAACACCAACACACCAACACACGAACACACCAACACACCAACACACCAACACACCAACACACCAACACACAAACACACCAACACACCAACACAGCAATACACCAACACACCAACACACGAACACACGAACACACCAACACACCAACACACCAACACACCAACACACCAACACACAACACACCAACACACCAATACCAACACACCAACACCAACACACCCACTCACGAACACCAACACCAACACACCAACACACCAACACACCAACACACCAACACACCAACACCAACACACCAACACACCAACACACCAACACACCAACACCAACACACCAACACCAACACACCAACACACCAACACCAACACACCAACACACCAACACATCAACACACCAACACACAACACACCAACACACCAACACCAACACACCAACACCAACACACCAACACCAACACACCAACACACCAACACCAACACACCAACACACCAACACACCAACACACCAACACACAACACACCAACACACCAACACCAACACACCAACACCAACACACCAACACACCAACACCAACACACCAACACACCAAAACACCAACACACCAACACACCAACACCAACACACCAACACACCAACACCAACACACCAACACCAACACACCAACACACCAACACCAACACACCAGCACACCAACACACCAACACACCAACACCAACACACCAACACACCAACACCAACACACCAACACACCAACACACCAACACACCAACACACCAACACACCAACACACCAACACACAAACACACCAACACACCAACACAGCAATACACCAACACACCAACACACCAACACACGAACACACCAACACACCAACACACCAACACACCAACACACCAACACACAACACACCAACACACCAATACCAACACACCAACACCAACACACCCACACACGAACACCAACACCAACACACCAACACACCAACACACCAACACACCAACACCAACACACCAACACACCAACACACCAACACACCAACACCAACACACCAACACCAACACACCAACACACCAACACCAACACACCAACACACCAACACATCAACACACCAACACACAACACACCAACACACCAACACCAACACACCAACACCAACACACCAACACACCAACACCAACACACCAACACACCAACACACCAACACACCAACACACCAACACACAACACACCAACACACCAACACCAACACACCAACACCAACACACCAACACACCAACACCAACACACCAACACACCAAAACACCAACACACCAACACACCAACACCAACACACCAACACACCAACACCAACACACCAACACCAACACACCAACACACCAACACCAACACACCAGCACACCAACACACCAACACACCAACACCAACACACCAACACACCAACACCAACACACCAACACACCAACACACCAACACACCAACACCAACACACCAACACCAACACACCAAAACACCAACACCAACACACCAACACACCAACACACCAACACACCAACACCAACACACCAACACACCAACACCAACACACCAACACACCAACACACCAACACACCAACACACGAACACCAACACACCAACACACCAACACACCAACACACCAACACCAACACACCAACACACCAACACACCAACACACCAACACCAACACACCAACACACCAACACACCAACAACAACACACCAACACACCAACACACCAACACACCATCACACCAACACACCAACACACCAACACACCAACACCAACACACCAACACACCAACGCACCAACACACCAACACACCAACAACAACACACCAACACACCAACACACCAACACACCAACACACCAACACACCAACACCAACACACCAACACCAACACACCAACACACCAACACACCAACACACCAACACACCAACAACAACACACCAACACACCAACACACCAACACACCAACACACCAACACCAACACACCAACACCAACACACCAACACACCAACACACCAACACACCAACAACAACACACCAACACCAACACACCAACACCAACACACCAGCACACCAACACACCAACAACAACACACCAACACACCAACACACCAACACACCAACACACCAACACACCAACAACAACACACCAACACACCAACACACCAACACACCAACAACAACACACCAACACACCAACACACCAACACACCAACACACCAACAACAACACACCAACACACCAACACACCAACACACCAACACACCAACACCAACACACCAACACCAACACACCAACACCAACACACCAACACACCAACACCAACACACCAACACACCAACACACCAACACACCAACACACCAACACACCAACAACAACACACCAACACACCAACACACCAACACACCAACACACCAACAACAACACACCAACACACCAACACACCAACACACCAACAACAACACACCAACACACCAACACACCAACACACCAACACACCAACAACAACACACCAACACACCAACACACCAACACACCAACACACCAACACCAACACACCAACACCAACACACCAACACCAACACACCAACACACCAACACACCAACACACCAACACACCAACACTGGCCCTCGCGGACAGATTCACATTCCGGCAGCCGTGGGGGGTCTGTCCAGACCAGACCCTGTTAGTCGGTCCCCGTGCTGCTGCTGCTGCTGTTGCTGCTGCAGTTGTTGTTACTGTTGTTGCTGCTGTTGTTACTGTTGCTGCTGTTGTTACTGTTGCTGCTGTTGTTACTGTTGCTACTGCTGCTGCATTTTCTGCTGTTGTTACTGTTGCTGCTGTTGTTACTGTTGCTGCTGCTGCTGCATTTTCTGCTGTTGTTACTGTTGCTGCTGTTGTTACTGTTGCTGCTGCTGCTGCATTTTCTGCTGTTGTTACTGTTGCTGCTGCTGCTGCATTTGCTGCTGTTGTTACTGTTGCTGCTGCTGCTGCATTTTCTGCTGTTGTTACTGTTGCTGTTGTTGTTGCATTTGCTGCTGTTGTTACTGTTGCTGCAACTGCAGCTGTTGTTATTGTTGCCGCTGCTGCTGCTGTTGTTACTGTTGCTGGTGCTGCTGTTGATGCTGCTGCTGCTGTTGTTACTGTTGCTGTTGATACTGTTGCTGCGGCTGCTGTTGATACTGTTGTTGCTGCTTGTGCTGTTGTTACTGTTGCTTCTGCTGCTAATGCTGTTACTTGTGCTGCTGTTGTTGTTACTGTTACTGCTGCTGTTGTTACTATTTTTGCTGCTGCTGTTGTTACTGTTGCTGCTGCTGTTTTTACTGTTTCTGCTGCTGTTGTTGTTACTGTTTTTGCTGCTGCTGCTGCGGTTACTGTTAATGTTTTTTTTACTGTTGCTGCTGCTGATGATGATGATAATGTTGCTGCTGCTGTTGCTAATTTTGCTGCGGGTGCTGTTATTACTGTTGCTGCTGCGGCTTTTGCTGCTGACTTTACTGTTGCTGTTGTTACTGTTCCTGCTGCTGTTGTTGTTACTGTTGCTGCTGGGGATGCTGTTACTGTTGCGTCAGCTGTTGTTACTGATGACGCTGCTGCTGCTGCTGTGGCTATTGTTGCTGTTGTTGTTGTTGTTACTGTTGTTGCTGCTGCTGTTGTTTCTGCTGCTGGTGCTTCATTTGTTACTGTTGCTGCTGTTGTTGTTGTTACTGTTGCTGCTGTTGTTGTTACTGTTGCTGCTGCTGTTGATGTTACTGTTACTGCTGTTGTTGCTGTTGTTGTTACGGCTGCTGCTGCTGTTCATGTTACTGTTGCTGTAACAGCAACAGAATTAACTGGTGGTGCTGTAACATGACCAATGGGGCCACAGGTGGTGCTGTAACATGACCAGCGGGGCCACAGGTGGTGCTGCAATATGACCAGTGGGACCACAGATGGTGCTACAACATGACCAATGGGGTCACAGGTGTTGCTGCATCATTGCCAGCGGGGCCACAGGTGGTGCTGCAACATGACCAGCGTGGCCACAGGTGTTGCTGCATCATTGCCAGCGGGGCCACAGGTGGTGCTGCAACATGACCAGCGAGGCCACAGGTGGTGCTGCAACATAACCAGCTAGGCCTCAGGAGGTGCTGCAACATGACAGGCGGGGCCACAGGTGGTGCTGCAACATTACCTGCGGGGCCACAGGTGGTGCTGCAACATTACCTGCGGGGCCACAGGTGGTGCTGCAACATTACCTGCGGGGCCACAGGTGGTGCTGCAACATGACCAGCGGGGCCACAGGTGGTGCTGCAACATGACCAGCGAGGCCACAGGTGGTGCTGCAACATGACCAACGGGACTACAGGTGGTGCTGCAACATGACCAACGGGACTACAGATGGTGCTGCAACATGACCAGTGGGGCCACAGGTGGTGCTGCAACATGACCAGCGGGGCCACAGGTGGTGCTGCAACATGACCAGCGAGGCCACAGGTGGTGCTGCAACATGACCAACGGGACTACAGGTGGTGCTGCAACATGACCAACGGGACTACAGATGGTGCTGCAACATGACCAGTGGGGCCACAGGCGGTGCTGCAACATGACCAGCGGGGCCACAGGTGGTGCTGCAACATGACCAGCGAGGCCACAGGTGGTGCTGCAACATAACCAACGGGACTACAGGTGGTGCTGCAACATGACCAGCGGGGCCACAGGTGGTGCTGCAACATGACCTGCGGGGCCACAGGTGGGGCTGCAACAAGACCAGCGGGGCCACAGATGGTGCTGCAACATAACCAGCGGGGCCACAGGTGGTGCTGCAACATAACCAGCGGGGCCACAGGTGGTGCTGCAACATGACCAGTGGGGCCACAGATGGTGCTGCAACATGACCAGCGGGCCCACAGATGGTTCTGCAACATGACCAGTGGGGCCACAGATGGTGCAGCAACATGACCAGCGGGGCCACAGATGGTGCTGCAACATGACCAGTGGGGCCACAGATGGTGCTGCAACATGACCAGCGGGGCCACAGGTGGTGCTGCAACATGACTATCGGGGCCACAGGTGGTGCTGCAACATGACCAGCGGGGGCACAGGTGGTGCTGCAACATGAACAGTGAGCCACAGACGGTGCTGCAACATGATCAGTGAGCCACAGATGGTGCTGCAACATGACCAGTGGGGCCACAGATGGTGCTGCAACATGATCAGCGGGGCCACAGATGGTGCTGCATCATGACTAGCGAGGCCACAGGTGGGGCTGCAACATGACCAGCGGGGCCACAGGTGGTGCTGCAACATGACCAGTGAGCCACAGATTGTGCTGCAACATGACCACGGGGCCACAGATGGTGCTTCAACATGACCAGCGGGGCCACAGGTGGTGCTGCAACATGACCAGTGGGGCCACAGATGGTGCTGCATCATGGCCAGCGAGGCCACAGATGGTGCAGCAACATGACCAGTGGGGCCACAGATGGTACTGCATCATGGCCAATGGGGCCACAGATGGTGCAGCAACATGACCAGCGGGGCCACAGATGGTGCAGCAACATGACCAATGGGGCTACAGGTGGTGGTGTAACATGACCAATGGGGCCACAGGTGGTGCTGCAACATGACCATTGTGGCCACAGTTGGTGCTGCAACTTGACCAGTGAGCCACAGATTATGCTGCAACATGACCACGGGGCCACAGACGGTGCTGCAACATGACCAGTGGGCAACAGATGGTGCTGCATCATGACTAGCGCGGCCACAGGTGGGGCTGCAACATGACCAGCGGGGCCACAGGTGGTGCTGCAACATGACCAGTGAGCCACAGATTGTGCTGCAACATGACCACGAGGCCACAGACGGTGCTGCAACATGACCAGTGGGCAACAGATGGTGCTGCAACTTGACCAGCGGGGCCACAGGTAGAGCTGCAACATGACTCGCGGGACCACAGATGGTGCTGCAACATGACCAGTGTGGCCACAGATGGTGCAGCAACATGACCAGCGGGGCCACAGATGGTGCAGCAACATGACAAGCGGGGCCACAGATGGTGCAGCAACATCTCCAGCGGGGCCACAGATGGTGCTGCAACATGACGAGCGGGGCCACAGGTGGTGCTGCAACATGACCAGTGTGGCCACAGGTGGTGCTGCAACATGACCAGCGAGGCCACAGATGATGCTGCAACTTGACCAGCGGGGCCACAGATGGTGCTGCAACATGACTAGCGCGGCCACAGGTTGGGCTGCAACATGACCAGCGGGGCCACAGGTGGTGCTGCAACATGACCAGCGGGGCCACAGGTGGTGCTGCATCATGATCAGCGGAGCCACAGATGGTGCTGCATCATGACTAGCGGGGCCACAGATGGTGCTGCAACATGACCAGTGGGGCCACAGGTGGTGCTGCAACATGACCATTGTGGCCACAGATGGTGCTGCAACTTGACCAGCGGGGCCACAGACGGTGCTGCATCATGGCCAATAAGGCCAAAGATGGTGCAGCAACATGACCAGTGGGGCCACAGATGGTGCTGCATCATGGCCAATAAGGCCACAGATGGTGCAGCAACATGACCAGCGGGGCCACAGATGGTGCAGCAACATGACCAGTGGGGCCACAGATGGTGCTGCATCATGGCCAATAAGGCCACAGATGGTGCAGCAACATGGCCAGCGGGGCCACAGGCGGTGCTGCAACATGACCAGCGGGGCCACAGGTGGTGCTGCAACATGATCAGCTGGACCACAGATGGTGCTGCATCATGGCCAATAAGGCCACAGATGGTGCAGCAACATGACCAGCGGGGCCACAGATGGTGCAGCAACATGACCAGTGGGGCCACAGATGGTGCTGCATCATGGCCAATAAGGCCACAGGTGGTGCTGTAACATGACCAGTGGGGTCACAGGCGGTGCTGCAACATGACCAGCGGGGCCACAGGTGGTGCTGCAACATGATCAGATGGACCACAGATGGTGCAGCAACATGACCAATGGGGCCACAGGCGGTGCTGTAACATGACCAATGGGGCTACAGGTGGTGCTGCAACATGACCAGCGGGGCCACAGACGGTGCTGTAACATGACCAGCGGGGCCACAGGTGGTGCTGCAACATGATCAGCTGGACCACAGATGGTGCAGCAACATGACCAATGGGGCCACAGGCGGTGCTGTAACATGACCAATGGGGCTACAGGTGGTGCTGCAACATGACCAGCGGGGCCACAGGTGGTGCTGCAACATGATCAGCTGGACCACAGATGGTGCAGCAACATGACCAATGGGGCCACAGGCGGTGCTGTAACATGACCAATGGGGCTACAGGTGGTGCTGCAACATGACCAGCGGGGCCACAGGTGGTGCTGCAACATGACCAGCGGGGCCACAGGTGGTGCTGCAACATGACCAGCGGGGCCACAGGTGGTGCTTCAACATGACCAGCGGGGCCACAGATGGTGCTGCATCATGGCCAGCGGGGCCACAGATGGTGCTGCTTCATGACCAGCGGGGCCACAGGTGGTGCTTCAACATGACCAGCGGGGCCACAGATGGTGCTTCAACATGACCAGCGGGGCCACAGATGGTGCTGCATCATGGCCAGCGGGGCCACAGATGGTGCTGCATCATGGCCAGCGGGGCCACAGATGGTGCTGCATCATGACCAGCGGGGCCACAGATGGTGCTTCAACATGACCAGCGGGGCCACAGATGGTGCTGCATCATGGCCAGCGGGGCCACAGATGGTGCTGCATCATGACCAGTGGGGCCACAGGTGGTGCTGCATCATGACCAGTGGGGTCACAGGTGGTGCTTCAACATGACCAGTGGGGCCACAGGTGGTGCTGCAACATGACCAGTGGGCCAAAGATGATGCTCCAACGTGACCAGTGGGGCCACAGATGGTGCTGCAACATGACCAGCGGGGCCACAGGTGGTGTTGCATCATGATCAGCGGGGCCACAGATGGTGCTGCAACATGATCAGCTTGGCCACAGATGGTGCTGCATCATGACTAGCAGGGCCACAGGTGGGGCTGCAACATGACCAGCGGGGCCACAGATGGTGCTGCATCATGACTAGCGGGGCCTCAGGTGGTGGTGCAACATAACCTGGGGGGGGGGCACAGGTGGTGCTGCAACATAACAAGCGAGGCCACAGGTGGTGCTGTAACATGACCAATGGGGCCACAAATGGTGCTGCAACATGACCATTGTGGCCACAGATGGTGCTGCCTCTTGACCAGCGGGGCCACAGACGGTGCTGCAACATGACCAGTGGGCCACAGATGGTGCTGTAACTTGACCAGCGGGGCCACAGATGGTGCAGCAACATGACCAGTGGGCCACAGATGGTGCAGCAACATGACCAGCGGGGCCACATATGGTGCTGCATCATGACTCGCGGGACCACAGATGGTGCTGCAACATGACCAGTGTGGCCACAGATGGTGCAGCAACATGACCAGCGGGGCCACATATGGTGCAGCAACAAGTCCAGCGGGGCCACAGATGGTGCAGCAACATGACCAGCGGGGCCACAGGTGGTGCTGCAACATGACGAGCGGGGCCACAGGTGGTGCTGCAACATGACCAGTGTGGCCACAGGTGGTGCTGCAACATGACCAGCGGGGCCACAGATGGTGCTGTAACTTGACCAGAGGGGCCACAGATGGTGCTGCAACATGACCAGCGGGGCCACAGATGGTGCAGCAACATGACCAGCGGGGCCACAGGTGGTGCTGCAACATGACCAGCGGGGCCACAGGTGGTGCTGCAACATGACCAGCTGGGCCACAGGTGGTGCTGCAACATGACCAGCGGGGCCACAGATGGTGCTGCAACATGACCAGCGGGGCCACAGGTGGTGCTGCAACATGACCAGCGGGGCCACAGATGGTGCTGCAACATGACCAGCGGGGCCACAGGTGGTGCTGCAACATGACCAGCGCGGCCACAGGTGGTGCTGCAACATGACCAGCGGGGCCACAGATGGTGCTGCAACATGACCAGCGGGGCCACAGGTGGTGCTGCAACATGACCAGCGGGGCCACAGGTGGTGCTGCAACATGACCAGCGGGGCCACAGATGGTGCTGCATCATGACTAGCGGGGCCACAGGTGGTGCTGCAACATGACCAGCGGGCCAAAGATGATGCTCCAACATGACCAGTGGGGCCACAGATGGTGCTGCAACATGACCAGCGGGGCCACAGGTTGTGCTGCAACATGACCAATGCAGTGGGGCCACAGGTGGTGCTGCAACATGACCATCGGGGCCACAGGTGGTGCTGCAACATGACCAGTGAGCCACAGATGGTGCAGCAACATGATCAGCTGGACCACAGATGGTGCTGCAACATCACCAGCAGGGCCACAGGTGGTGCTGCAACATGACCAGTGGGCCAAAGATGATGCTCCAACATGACCAGTGGGGCCACAGTTGGTGCTGCAACATGACCAGTGGGGCCACAGGTGGTGTTGCATCATGATCAGCGGGGCCACAGATGGTGCGGCAACATGATCAGCGGGGCCACAGATGGTGCTGCAACATGATCAGCTTGGCCACAGATGGTGCTGCATCATGACTAGCAGGGCCACAGGTGGGGCTGCAACATGACCAGTGGGCCACAGATGGTGCAGCAACATGACCAGCGGGGCCACAGATGGTGCAGCAACATGACCAGCGGGGCCACAGATGGTGCTGCATCATGACCAGCGGGGCCACAGATGGTGCTGCATCATGACCAGCGGGGCCTCAGGTGGTGGTGCAACATAACCTGGGGGGGCACAGACGGTGCAGCAACATAACCAGCAGGGCCACAGGTAGAGCTGCAACATGACTCGCGGGACCACAGATGGTGCTGCAACATGACCAGTGGGCCACAGATGGTGCAGCAACATAACCAGCGGGGCCACAGGTAGAGCTGCAACATGACTCGCGGGACCACAGATGGTGCTGCAACATGACCAGTGGGCCACAGATGGTGCAGCAACATGACCAGCGGGGCCACAGGTGGTGCTGCATCATGACTCGCGGGACCACAGATGGTGCTGCAACATGACCAGTGGGGCCACATATGGTGCAGCAACAAGTCCAGCGGGGCCACAGGTGGTGCTGCAACATGACCAGCGGGGCCACATATGGTGCAGCAACAAGTCCAGCGGGGCCACAGGTAGTGCTGCAACATGACCAGCGGGGCCACAGGTAGTGCTGCAACATGACCAGTGTGGCCACAGATGGTGCTGCAACATGAGCAGCGAGGCCACAGATGGTGCTGCAACTTGACCAGCGGGGCCACAGATGGTGCTGCAACATGACCAGCGGGCCCACAGGTGGTGCTGCAACATGACCAGCGGGGCCACAGATGGTGCTGCAACATGACCAGTGGGCCACAGATGGTGCTGCAACATGACCAGTGGGCCACAGATGGTGCTGCAACATGACCAGTGGGCCACAGATGGTGCTGCAACATGACCAGTGGGCCACAGATGGTGCTGCAACATGACCAGTGGGGTCACAGATGGTGCTGCAACATGGCCAGTGGGGTCACAGGTGGTGCTGCAACATGACGAGCGGGGCCACAGGTGGTGCTGCAACATGACCAGTGGGGCCACAGGTGGTGCTGTAACATGACCAGCGGGGCCACAGATGGTGCTGCAACATGACCAGCGGGGCCACAGATGGTGCTGCAACATGACCAGCGGGGCCACAGGCGGTGCTGTAACATGACCAGTGGGGCCACAGATGGTGCTGCAACATGACCAGTGGGGCCACAGATGGTGCTGCAACATGACCAGTGGGGTCACAGGTGGTGCTGCAACATGACAAGTGGGGCCACAGGTGGTGCTGCAACATGACCAGTGGGAAACAGATGGTGCTGCAACATGACCAGTGGGCCACAGATGGTGCTGCAACATGACCAGTGGGCCACAGATGGTGCTGCAACATGACGAGTGGGGTCACAGATGGTGCTGCAACATGACCAGTGGGGTCACAGGTGGTGCTGTAACATGACCAGTGGGCCACAGATGGTGCTGCAACATGACCAGTGAGGCCACAGATGGTGCTGCAACATGACCAGTGGGGCCACAGATGGTGCTGCAACATAACCAGTGGGGCCACAGGTGGTACTGTAACATAACCAGTGGGGCCACAGGTGGTACTGTAACATAACTAGCGGGGCCACAAGTATTTAATTCAGGACAATTCTGACCAGTTTGTGACCGGCCCATACTCCAGACCATTTCCCCTGCAAATGTGGGTGATGCTAGTCCCAAGCGTCTGGCCTTAATCTTTGGATAGCCTCACACACACATATTCTCTCTAATGATATATATATATATATATATATATATATATATATATATATATATATATATATATATATATATATATATATATATATATATATATATATATATATATATATATATATATATATATATATATATATATATATATATATATATATATATTCTACAATAATATTCTGATAATATTCTACAAAACCAAGAAGACTTCCGAACTCCTTATCAAAATCAGCCCGAAGCCGACGGAGAACCCTCTACAGCAGTCAAGCGTTGTATACATGTACACTTGCCCCCACGAAGGATGTAACCTTCAATGTAAGTACATAGGTATGACGTCGACCAAGCTGACGAGGCGTTTGACATGCCATCTTCAATCTGGTGCCCCTAGGAATCACATGAGACAAGCCCATGACATTACTCTAACAAGAGAAATGTTGAACAAGAATACTTGCATAATAGACAAAACCCAAGATTCAAGAAGATTACAAATTCTTGAGGCAATTCACATAAGAATAGAGCGACCTACCATGAACACCCAAATCACGGAACTATTTACTCTACCCACCATGAGAGTAAGGACAAGACAAGAACATATCGATGCCAACACAGAAGACAATGTCCAACATAACAGGCCAATTACACTGGATTAATCTTTGTGTTTAGATAGGAGATGCCTCGTATGGGCCAATAAGCCTTCTGCAGCCCCTATGTTTATCCCTTATGTATCCCCCCATGTTTTTCACCTTCATTGTATTATCACCTGACCTAATGCGGGTATAAAATCAACTATATATATATATATATATATATATATATATATATATATATATATATATATATATATATATATATATATATATTTATATATATATATATATATATATATATATATATATATATATATATATATATATATATATATATATATATATATATATATATATCGTACCTAGTAGCCAGAACTCACTTCTCAGCCTACTATGCATGGCCCAATTTGCCTAATAAGCCTAGTTTTCATGAATTAATGTTTTTTAGACAACCTAACCTACCTAACCTAACCTAACCTAACGTTTTCGGCTACCTAACCTAACCTAACCTATAAAGATAGGTTAGGTTAGGTTAGGTAGGGTTGGTTAGGTTCGGTCATATATCTACGTTAATTTTAACTCCAATAAAAAAAAATTGACCTCATACATAATGAAATGGGTAGCTTTATCATTTCATAAGAAAAAAATTAGAGAAAATATAATAATTTAGTAAAACTTGGCTTATTAGGCAAATCGGGCCTCGCATAGTAGGCTGAGAAGTGAGTTCTGGCTACTAGGTACGACATATATATATATATATATATATATATATATATATATATATATATATATATATATATATATATATATATATATATATATATATATATATATATTTATATATATATATATATATATTTATATATATATATATATATATATATATATATATATATATATATATATATATATATATATATATATATATATATATATATATATATATATATATATTTTTTTTTTTTTTTATGTACACATCTTCAGAAGAAATGATTTACAGGTCAAGTATTGGACATATATATAAGCAGGAGAGAGAAGTGAAGTGAGTTGAGGTACAAAGGAAAGTGAATGGGAATTAAGTGGATACATATTAGAGCTACATAAGAACTCCAGAAGGCCTGTTGTCCCATACGAGGCAGCTCCTATTTATACCCACCAATAGGCCCACACAGGGATAATAATAGCATAAGATTGTAAATATTTACAATGAATTAGTGAGACAAATGTGTATCAATGATCCTACTCAAATCGCCCTTTAATTGATCTATCAGAAATAGATCTAAGTTATTTAAACAACTGCTAATGTTCAAATTACATTCTTTTGTAATCTGTATTAAAGCAGATTCAATTATGTTCCTGTTATAAGTATTTTTACAATTCGTTATTGAAGAAGCCATCACCCAATCATTTTGGTGAGCATTTTCTGACAAATGATCCTTGAGCACTTTTCTTCTCACTCCCGCTCCGTTTCCGCCCTCACCAATGGGTCTAAGTCTGCGGACAGTGTTGGGTACTCTGTTGTTTTTCCTGAACACACTTATATGTGTCGCTTACCTCCGGAGACTAGCATCTTCACAGCAGAACTTTGTGCTGTTCTCTAAGCTCTCCGTCTCCTGCTTTCTGACTGTCAATTTTCCTTTGTAGTTGTTGCTGACTCTCGTAGTGCTCTCATGGCTCTCGGGTCCTTTAATCCGGTTCATCCAGTGGTTGTCGAGATCCAGCATTGGCTGTTTCTCATTCACAGTAAATTTAAGTCGGTTGAGTTTTGTTGGGTTCCCAGCCATATTGGTGTCTCTTTAAATGAGCGTATGGATGCTGCCGCGAGGGAAGCTGTCCGCTCTTGTCCCGTCTCGCGTAAAAGTATTCCTTATTCCGACTTTTACCCAGTTATCCATTCCTCCATCCTTACCCGTTGGCAGGCTGTTGGTCGTCTGTTATTGGTAACAAACTGCGTACTCTTAAGATTTGTGTGTCCTCGTGGCCGTCCTCCTACCACCGTAACCGGCAGTGGGAAACAGCTCTGGCAAGGTTGCATATTGGCCATACTCACTTAACTCACGGTCACTTGATGGAGCGCCGCCCTGCTCCTTATTGTCCAAATTGCATTGTTCCTCTTACGGGCGTACATATCCTTGTTGAATGTCCTCACTTCCGGGACGAGCGTGTGTCTTGTTTTCCGACCGTTCCCCGCGGTCGCTTGTCCCTCGATAGTATTCTTGGTGACTCAGATACTTTTGATATCGTTCGCCTTATGCGTTTATGTTCTCATATTGACATCCTTGGTGATATTTAGTGCCCTCTGATTATCCCGCACATTTGATGGTGCTACATTGCCTTCCCGGTTTGGTGCCTTCTTTTGATAATTACTTACTACTTATTTTTTGATAAATGAACAAATAAAGCATTATATAATTGGCCATGTCTTACAGAGTATTTATGTTGCGAAATTCTACATTTCAAATCTTTAGACGTTTGCCCAACATAGAACCTATTACAGTCTTTACAAGGTATTTTATAAATGACACAATTATCACTACGAGGGCTGTTTCTAACTAATAATTTAATAACAGTATTTTCGTAGCTAAACAATACATGTATATCAAAAAGTTTCAAGGCCTTGACCATATTTTCAAACCCAGAGAAATATGGCAAACATAACACATTCTTTTGGCGAATTTTTTCAATGCATATATTATTATAATATGTACGACGTGCTTTGCTACGGCAAACTTAAAAAAAAAACTCAGTGGGTAATAAAGCTTGAGACCTATAGAATCAATATTCTTAAACTCTTCATCTAAGAATTCTGGACTCACAACCCGAAAAGCTCTTAGATACATTGAAGAAAAAATAGATTTTTTTTTCACATTGTGTCTATGCCCTGAAAAATAATGAACATAAGATAAATTATTCGTAGATTTTCTGTAGACACTAAACTTTAGTGAAAAATCTTCCCTATGAATAAGTACATCTAGGAATGGCAAACATTTATCAATTTCAGTCTCCATAGTAAATTTTATAGAGGTGACTTTGTCATTAAGTTTGGCTATAAATTCGTCTGTGTTTACATCTGTAGACCATGTACACAAAATATCATCAACATATCTAAACCATAGAATGATTCCAGGGGTGCACAACCTAACAAGATTGACAACAATATCAGCAGAAAGAGGTAAACCAAGATTCATTAGTTCATGAGCAAGATAATCAAGAATATCGTCAACCTGTACCTTTGTAAATAAGGAACAAACATCAAAACTGATTAACTTTACATCAGGAGTGACAGGAACACTATTCAATTTGTTAACTAATTCAAGAGAATTAGTTAAATGAGAAGAGGAAATGGTTCGTAACAATGGGGACAAGATTTTGGTAAGCCAAAATCATTTTGGCTTACCAAAATTAATCCTCTTCTCATTTGACCAATTCTCTCGGACTCACTCCCTTTCCTGTCTTGATCTTTCTCTTCGTTTGTCTTCCCTTTACTTAGATTTCGAGTGGCGGGTTCTTGATGACCTCCATGGCAGTGACCATTTTCCCATCCTTGTTTCCTTTTTCTCTTTTCACCCTCCTCTCTCCTTCCGTAGATGGTGGTTTGCCGAGACTGACAGGCCCCTCTTTACCGTCGGTGCTACTAACTCCGACCTTCCCATTCTGCCTCTCCCTCGCGCCTTCCTCCTGTTTTATGACACCGTCTCCGACGCTGCCCTCCGCTCTATTCCCCGCTGTTCCTTTAGGGGAATGCGGAAGTGCGTTCCCTGGTGGAATGTGGACTGTGCTCGGGCTCTCCACTATAAGCGTGCAGCCTGGAAGAGACATCGCCGTCGGCAGACGCCTGAATCTTTTCTTTTGTTTCGGAAGGCAAGGGCAGTGGCCCGTAGGACCATCCGTATGGCTAAACGTGCATGTTGGAAGTCTTATGTTTCCACCATCACGTCCGATACTCCTCTGCCACAGACCTGGAAGCATATCCGCAAGATAGCGGGTAAATTCGTTCCCGATGTCTCCCCGGTACTTCACCTCGGTGGTACTCTTATGGCGGACCCGTTGCAAGTCGCGACCGAATTGGGTTCCCACTTTTCGTCTCTTAGCTCTGGTTCTCATCTCCCCCATTCCTTCCTTCTTCATGAGCCTCTTCTTGAATCTCATACCTTGGATTTCTTTACCTATCTCTGCCTTCCCAATAACGATATCTTCTCTATCTCTGAGCTCCAGTCTGCCCTGGCCCTCTGCGATTCTACGGGGGCGGGCTCCGATGGCATTCATTATGAGATGCTTCGCCATCTCCCTCCATGCTCGTCTTAGTATGACTGAGTCGCCGTCAGTCCCTGAGGACTGGCTCGACGCTGTTGTCCTCTCTGTTCGGAAACCAGGGTCTCTCGGGTCTTCCCCCAAGGACTTCCGCCCGATTGCCCTCACGAGTTGTGTCTGCAAGCTCTTTGAACGTATGGTTAACGTTCGTCTGATGTAGTTCTTAGAGCACTATCACCTCCTTTCCCCTTCTCAATTTGGTTTTCGCAAATGCCGCAGCACAACAGATGTCCTGGTGAACTTGAAGGTTTATATTCATACTGCTTTTGCTGCGAAGACCTACGTTGTTGCCGTTCTTTTTGACCTGGAAAAGGCTTACGACACTACTTGGCAGTATCATATACTGTCCCAACTTCATTCTTTTGGTCTTCATGGGAATCTCCCTCTCTTCCTCCAAAGTTTCCTCTCTCGTCGGTCCTTTCGAGTGAGGCTCAGTACCGCTCACTCTGCCCCTTTTTGTAAATATGAGGGTGTGCCCCAAGGTAGTGTTCTAAGCACTACTCTTTTTCTTGTTGCCCCTCAATGGTCTTCTTTCCTCCCTTCAGGCGTCTTCTCCGCTCTCTATGTAGACGATCTTACCCTTTGCTGCCAGGGTGATGATTCACCTCTCCTTGAACGGCGGCTTCAACTTACGATTGATGCCTTGTTGTCTTGGGCCACCGATCATGGCTTCCAGTTTTCTGCATCTAAGACTGTCGTGACGCTGAACCCCGGTTCATTCCGAACCCAGCGATTACACAACACATAACACCTTGCCTCAGCAACCGTTACTACCACCGTGTACTCCTACACACACCAGACCCTTGAGGCGTACCACTAGGTTTGTACTGGAACACAATGAATGAACATATGGAAGGTATTTAAAGGCCGTCGGGTTTTGTTATTTAATTACAAAGAATAGACTCTGACAAATAATACTATATTAATTAACATACTCTATTAGGTCAATACACTTCCAATACCCATAGACCACTTGACCTCCGCGATCACCACACACACTCGTAACTTCCGCCTAAGTCCCTAATACGGAATGATTACTACAACGCTCCACACCCGGTTAGTCTTACATTCAATACTCACATACTGCAGACTTAACTTGGTCACTAAGATCACAACAGGCTCTCGCATAGCTGTCTGCTACGCTTCGCTGCTGCCACAAACGGAGACCTCGGAGGACTTGCTAGTTCAACTTCCACAACCAGACTGCCTCTAGCCAACCATGGCCTCAAACATTTCACCACTCCTCTCAAGGAAGGTATAATCCGATTAACCTTATCCCTAGAGCGGTAACCTTGATCCTAGAAGCCTGACGACGAATAATTCCTCTTTCCAGGAATTATTAATTTGGCTAAACAGCTTCGGTCTTAATCCATTGACCTTTCTTAGATATGTGATCCATAGTCTGTCTACTTACATGTACTTCCAGTCATCATTCGTTAAGTGTTGTAGTAATGATCCTCTAGCTAATAATTCCTACTAACTTGTGGATTACAACAAGACTTGTGCTATGACTTTCACTCGGAAGCATGTCATTCTTCGTCCCTCTTTGTCTCTTTATGGACATCCCCTTGTGTACAAGGATTCCACTAAGCTTCTGGGGTTAATCTTTGACACTCAGCCTTGGTCAAAGGACGGGGAGCCGGTCAGCCGAGCCGACTGCATGCTGGACTTGTGATCCTGTGGTCCCAGGTTTGATCCCGCGCGCCGGTGAGAAACAATGTTCAGAGTTTCTTTCACCCTATGCCCCTGTTACCTAGCCGTAAAATAGGTACCTGGGTGTTAGTCAACTGTCACGGGCTGCTTCCTGGGGGTGGAAGCCTGGTCGAGGACCGGGCGGCGGGGACACTAAAGCCTCGAAATCATCTCAACATAACCTCAAGAAGATGCTACAGCCCCACCTGTGGCTGTGGCTCTTTCAGTTCGAATTTCTAATATTCTTGTCGGTCCCTTAATGTGTTGGCATAGAAAGTTTCTTGTTGCCATGTCCAGCAGCTTAGCTCTCCATGTGTCTGGTTCTCCATGTGGGTCTTCGTTCTTCCAATCCTGCCCCTGTGTGTGTGTGTCCGTATGTGTGTGTCCGTATTTGTGTGTGCGTGTGTGTGTGTGTGTGTGTGCGCGTGAGTTATTCATATTTATACAGCTGTATGTGTGCAGTAGGTCAGCTCTGTGGTGTTGGTGATGACAGAGAGGTGTAGTAGTGTGTATTGAGTGAACTGGGTTATGATCTGACTCCTCCCATTCCTCTTAACACTGACCATCCTCACACTTCCTGCCCCCTCGCCTCACACTTCCTGCCCCCTCTGCTCACACTTCCTGCCCCTCTCCTCACACTTCCTGCCCCTTTCCTCACACTTCCTGCCCCTCTCCTCACACTTCCTGCCCCTCGCCTCACACTTCCTGCCCCTCTCTCCTCACACTTCCTGCCCCTCTCCTCACACTTCCTGCCCCTCTCCTCACACTTCCTGCCCCCTCTCCTCACACTTCCTGCCCCTCTCCTCACACTTCCTGCCCCCTCTCCTCACACTTCCTGCCCCTCGCCTCACACTTCCTGCCCCCTCTCCTCACACTTCCTGCCCCCTCGCCTCACACTTCCTGCCCCCCTCTCCTCACACTTCCTGCCCCCCTCTCCTCACACTTCCTGCCCCTCTCCTCACACTTCCTGCCCCTCTCCTCACACTTCCTGCCCCCTCTCCTCACACTTCCTGCCCCTCGCCTCACACTTCCTGCCCCCTCTCCTCACACTTCCTGCCCCTCTCCTCACACTTCCTGCCCCTCTCCTCACACTTCCTGCCCCTCTCCTCACACTTCCTGCCCCTCGCCTCACACTTCCTGCCCCCTCTCCTCACACTTCCTGCCCCCTCTCCTCAAACTTCCTACCCCCTCTCCTCACACTTCCTGCCATTCTCCTCACACTTCCTGCCCACTCTCCTCACACTTCCTGCCCCCTCTCCTCACACTTAATGCCCCCCTCTCCTCAAACTTCCTGCCCACTCTCCTCACACTTCCTGCCCCTCGCCTCACACTTCCTGCCCCCTCTCCTCACACTTCCTGCCCCCTCTCCTCACACTTCCTGCCCCCTCTCCTCAAACTTCCTACCCCCTCTCCTCACACTTCCTGCCCCTCGCCTCACACTTCCTGCCCCCTCTCCTCACACTTCCTGCCCCTCTCCTCACACTTCCTGCCCCCTCTCCTCACACTTCCTGCCCCCTCTCCTCAAACTTCCTACCCCCTCTCCTCACACTTCCTGCCCCTCGCCTCACACTTCCTGCCCCCTCTCCTCACACTTCCTGCCCCCTCTCCTCAAACTTCCTACCCCCTCTCCTCACACTTCCTGCCCCTCTCCTCACACTTCCTGCCCACTCTCCTCACACTTCCTTCCCCCTCTCCTCACACTTCCTGCCCCTCGCCTCACACTTCCTGCCCCCTCTCCTCACACTTCCTGCCCCCTCTCCTCAAACTTCCTACCCCCTCTCCTCACACTTCCTGCCCCTCTCCTCACACTTCCTGCCCACTCTCCTCACACTTCCTTCCCCCTCTCCTCACACTTCCTGCCCCCTCTCCTCACACTTCCTGCCCCCTCACCTCACACTTCCTGCCCCTCTCCTCACACTTCCTGCCCCCTCTCCTCACACTTCCTGCCCCTCTCCTCACACTTCT
>NC_091212.1:19138433-19160933 GCF_040958095.1 Procambarus clarkii | reverse complement strand
AAACTTGTGTAAGGAATCTTTCAGATCATTATATACCACATATGTCAGACCAATCCTGGAGTATGCGGCTCCAGCATGGAGTCTATATCTAGTCAAGGACAAGACTAAACTGGAAAAGGTTCAAAGGTTTGCCACCATACTAGTACCCGAGCTGAGAGGTATGAGCTACGAGGAGAGACTACGGGAATTAAACCTCACTTCGTTAGAAGACAGAAGAGTTAGGGGGGACATGATCACCATATTCAAGATTCTCAAGAGAATCGACAGGGTTGATAAAGACAGGCTATTTAACACAAGGACACACGCACTAGGGGACAGAGGTGGAAACTGAGTGCCCAAATGAGCCACAGAGATGTTAGAAAGAACTTTTTTAGTGTCATAGTGGTTGACAAATGGAATGCATTAGGAAGCAATGTTGTGGAGGCTGACTCCATACACAGTTTCAAGTGTAGATATGATAGAGCCCAATAGGCTCAGGAACCTGTACACCTGTTGATTGACGGTTGAGAGGCGGGACCAAAGAGCCAGAGCTCAACGCCCGCAAGCTCAACTAGGTGAGTAAAACTAGGTGGGTGAGTACACACAGACACACACACACACACACACACAGACACACACACACACACACACACACACACACACACACACACACACACACACACACACACACACACACACACACACACACACACACACACACACACACACACATTACCTCCCCCCCCCCCTTCACACTTCCTCTGTAACATACCGGATATCCCTCCTCCCCTTCACTTAAACCCCTCATACACAGTGGAACCCCCTCCAGTTTCCTTACTAACTCCCACCACCTGACCTGAAGTGACCATCTCCGCCCTCTCCCACCCCCTACCCCCCACCCCCCTCCCTACAATCACACACACACGCGTGAGCATTCACACGCATTCACGCACTCGCACGCACATGCACAAACACACATATAACAGACTTACACATAAACACAAACACACTCATGAGTAAAAGCCAGGACGTTTTTCCCTCAGTCAGGGAAAATGATGGAGGGACATTACCAAATACAGGGACAAGGGAGAATGGTGGATAATATCTTTGAATGGTTCAACCAGACATTAGGGGGATTCGGCAGAGACCTGCAGGACATGAAAGAGAGGTTTGGCAGAGACCTGCATGAAATGCAAGCATTAATACAGAGCCAAAGGAGTGAGTTAGAGAAAGCCAGAGAGGAGATAAAGAGACTCAGGGAAAATCAGAATTCAACCAACACAGGGTATGCAACCTCCTGGAAACAGGGGACGAAGCTGATGGAAGGCTCCTTCCAGGGGGACTCTCTTTTGCAGAAATACTGCAGAACAGCCAGGGTGCCAAGGCCGCTTTAGAGGCAGCAGCTATGAAAGCAGCTACCTCACAAGAAGCTGCAAAATGCACTAAACAAATGCTGGAAAGGAAAAGAACAGTTATAGTTATAGAAGTACAGAAACCAGAGAGATCCAATCGGGAGGCAACCCGTTCTCGCAAATTTAATAAGTAAATATTGACTTATTAAATATGTGCATAGGTGACATACTTAACATAATAGTTTCCCTTGAAAAGCTTCATAGAAAACACCGACCTTACCTAACCTACTTAGTATGTTAAAATAAGCATCTTATAGCTTCGTAATTACAATTGTTACTTAACCTATTATAGGTATAGGTTAGGTAATAATTGTAATTACGAAGCAATAAGATGCTTATCTTAACATACTAAGTAGGTTAGGTAAGGTCGGTGTTTTCTATGAAGCTTTTCAAGGGAAACTATTATGTTAAGTATGTCACCTATGCACATATTTAATAAGTCAATATTTACTTATTAAATTTGCGAGAACGGGTTGCGGGAGGAGTGGAGGAGGAGGCCCCGAGCAACTATGACAGAGATCTTGGAGGGACTGGATATGGATGAGGGAAGTGGCAACATAGAGAAGGTTTTCAAGCTGGGCATCTACAAGAAGGAAAGGAAACGATTGATAAAGGTAGTGCTCACGAACGAGGCAACAAAGGAGAAAATCCTATCCAGGAAGAGCAGACTTGTGAGGTTAGGGGGATACGAGGACGTCTTTCTGCGAAGGGATATGACGAGGGAGGAGAGAAGGAAGGCTGCAGAAGTAAAGAGGAGGCACAGAGAAAGGGGTACGGATATGGGAGCCACAGGACTCAGCTCAGTGCCTCCAGGAACCTCAGAGGGGAGTGAGAATCCCCCCACCAGCAGGCCAGCACCCCCAGGGAGGACTGTAACAGAAGCCTCCACCAACCAACCCCTCAGCCATCCCCCCCACCAATCACCTGCACCTCCCCAGACAGTAAAGTCCCCCTTCAGACCATGCCCCCCATATTCCCTGACCCCAGACCCCCCCCCCCTGTCCCCCCATGCTCTTTTTCTTCCCCAAGAAACCCTACTCCAGATCCTCACTGTTCCTGTACCCCATGCTCTTCCCTGTTTCTCCAGCCTGTGCCCTTCCCAGTTCCTCCACCCCAAGCTCTCCTCCCTACCCCACCCCTCCCTCCCTGACCCCCCTCCTTAGGCTCCCCCTCCCATCCCAAACCCCTGACCTCCCTGCCAATCCTCCCCAGTCTACTCAGCATACCCCATCCCTTGACCTCCCACTACATGCCCCTCCAGCTCCCCCATCTCATGCCCCAACTAACCCCCAACCCCAGACCCCCTCAGCCACATCACGTCAGACTACCCCCAGCCCCCCTGTTCCAGATCCTCCCAGCCCCCTCACTCCCCAGACCCCCCCAGGTCCTCCTTCCTAGGCTCACCCATCCCAGACATCCCCTGCCTCCCAACTCCAGTGGAATCAACAGAAACAGAGATGGACAGAAGAGAGTCAGCTTCAAGGTCATGTACTCGAACATAGATGGGATTACAAACAAGGCCAGTGAACTTAGGGAAAGAACACAAGAAGTAAACCCAGATGTGATTGGACTCACAAAAACAAAACTCTCAGGAATCATAATGAATGCAGTGTTTCCACAGGACTAAACTGTAATAAGAAAAGAGAGGGAAGGAAGGGGAGGAGGCGGAGTGGCTCTACTGATGAGAAAGGAAAGAAGTTTTGAGGAGATGGTTATTCCGGGCTGCGAAGGGTTCAGAGACTTCATAACAGGCACCATGACGATGGGAGGACCAAGAGTAGTAGTAGCAGTGATATATAACCCACCACCAAATGAAAGAAGACCCAGGCAAGAGTATGACAGAAACAACATAGCAGTTAACATTATAATTGAGAGAGCAGCCGCTGCTGCCTGTAAAAACCGATCCCATCTGCTCATCATGGGTGACTTTAGTCATGGAAGGATAGACTGGGAAAAACAGGGAACCACATGGAGGTGAGGAAACATGGAGAGCGAAGCTGTTGGAGGTGATGACTTGAAACTTTTTAAGTCAGCATGTCAAGGGTCCCACAAGGTTATCATGATGTTATCTTGAGATGTTTTCGGGGCTTAGTGTCCCCGCGGCCCGGTCCTCGACCAGGCCTCCAATCCCCCATAAGCAGCCCGTGACAGCTGACTAACTCCCAGGTACTTATTTACTACTAGGTAACAGGTCCATCAGGGTGAAAGAAACTCTGTCCATTGTTTCTCGCTGGCACCCGGGATCGAACCCGGGACCACAAGATCACGCGACCAGTGTTCTGTCCGCTCAGCCACCGGCTCCCTCGAGAATGAGAGGCAATGATGAACCAGCAAGACTCGACCAAGTATTCACTCTGAACGATTCAGACATAAGGGAAATCGGTCTTGAAGCCCCCGTGGGTATGAGTGATCACAGTGTACTGTTGTTTGAGTATCTGGTCGAAGAAGGGTTAATGTACTCACAGAAGGGACCAGAAAGCAAGAGGCCGGCATTCCGGAAAGGAAACTGTGAAGAGATGAGAAAATTCCTAACTGAAGTAGCTTGGGAAACAGAGCTCAGAGGAAAGACGGTTCAAGACATGATGGACTTCATCACACAGAAGTGTAAGGAGGCAGCAGACAAGTTCACCCCAGTCCAAAAGGAAAAAATAAAATGGAGGTGAGAAACCCATTGTTCAATCAGTGGTTGCAAGCTAGCAATGCAACTAAGTTAAAGGGCGTGGAGAAACTACAGAAACAACAGAACACTAGAGAGCAGAGAAAGATATCAGAGCGCCAGGAATGAATACATCAGTGTGAGAAGAGAGATAGAGAGGCAATATGAAAATGACATAGCGAGCAAGGCAAAGACTCAACCCAAACTGCTGCATAGCCACATCAGGAGGAAAACAACAGTGAAGGAACAGGTAATGAAACTGACGATAGAGGCAGAAAGATTCACTACAAACGACAAGGAAGTGTGCGATTAATTCGATAAGAAATTCCAGGAAGTCTTCACCTCAGAGCAAGGAGAAGTCCCAGAGATGAGGGAGGAAACATCAACCCAGACACCACTAGAGGAGTTTGTGATTACCAGTGGGGAGATGAGGAAGCATCTGCTAGATATGGACGTGACAAAGGCAATAGGCCCGGATGGAATCTCACCATGGATTCTAAAAGAAGGAGCAGAGGCTCTGTGCCTACCACTCTCCATGGTGTACAACAAGTCACTAGTAACAAGTGAACTGCTAAAAATTTGGAAAAGGGCTAATGTAGTCCCAATATACAAGAAGGGTGATAGGCAGGAGGCACTGAACTACAGGTCAGTGTCCCTAACTTGCATTCCATGCAAGATGATGGAAAAGATTGTGCGAAAAAAGTTAGTGGAACATCTGGAGCGGAGGAACTTTGTAACACAACATCAACATGGGTTCAGAGATGGCAAATCATGCCTAACAGGATTAATTGAGTTCTATGACCAGGCAACAAAAATCGGGCAAGGGAGAGAGGACTGGGCAGACTGCATATTTCTGGACTGCCGGAGAGCTTTTGACACAATACCACATAAGAGACTAGTGCACAAACTGGAGATGCAGGCAGGAGTGAAAGGGAGGTACTCCACTGGATAAGAGAGTACTTAAGCAACAGGACACAGCGAGTCACCGTAAGGGGAAAGGTCTCGGAGTGGCGGGGAGTCACCAGTGGAGTCCCACAGGGATCAGTCCTTGGAACTATACTGTTTCTGATATACGTAAATGATCTCCCAGAAGGAATTGACTCGTTCCACTCGATGTTTGCTGATGATACAAAAATTATGAGAAGGATCAAGACAGAGGAGGATAGTATGAGACAACAAGATGACCTAGATCAGTGGTCTTCAACCTTTTTTAATGTCGTCCACCTCTAGTGGTGATTAAGTAGAAGCTGTCCACTTCCACCCCGAAAAAGTCTCATTAAAAATCTCACGTTTTTAATATTTAAAATCTATGTTTCATATCTCATTTCTATGACTATGTAAACAGAAAAAAGCAGTTTCTCTTATTTGTTATTTAACTTTTACATATTCATCCATATATTTACACATCTCATCTCAAACTAAGAGGCTCAAAATACACAAGTTAACATTAAGTATGCCATTTAGACGCATTTTCCTTCACTAAAGTAAAACTGCAGACAATGTTTGCTATATTTGGTACGGTATTAATAAATAAAACAAATAGTAATCCTTTATAAAAAAAAGTGAGTGGCTTGGCTGCTGTTGCACTTCGTCTGCTATAAGGATGAATCGAGGTGTCAGACGATTTTCAAGTGCAACTCGCATGAGAGGATCCAAGTTCAGGATTGCATTCCTTTTCTTTGTCTTCACCAAAACTAAACTAGAGAACCCTGGCTCAGACAAATATATGATGTTGGCATCTGTACAAATATATCTATTGCCTGCTCAGCTAGATCCTTGTACTCTGCAATATCAAGCAGGGTAACCCAAAAATCCATGGGATGGCTAAATGTCTTGAAAACTGCTTTTTGTGAATAATCTGCTCGAAGCTCTAAAAGAGCATCACAATGATCAGTTCCTTCATCTGCGAAGGGATTAAGCATCCACATGCTGGAGGTCAGCTGGTCATTCTCACTGTCTGGGAAATAGAAGTCAAGGTTTTCTTGTTTTAAAGTAAGGTGTCTGATAACTGATGTGACATATGTACCTCCAGTGTCTGCTCTGTTGTCTGCATACCATGTTCCCAGCCACATTCTCTCATAAATGAGTCAAAAAATTCAAAATCAGAAAAGCTCCTGTTCTCTACATTGCTTTTCCATCTTTTCACCTTCAGTTTAAATGCATTTATTTTCCCTATACCTGTAAAAATATCCCCACCTTTGCCTTGCTGACTGATGTTTAGCTTGTTCAGATGATCAAAGATTGAAGCCTTGTAAGACAATTTTGCCAGCCAGAGCACATCCTGACATTTGACTGCCATGGGGTTTGCTTCCTAAGTAAAGAAAACACAGAACTGCTCTCTCAATGTAAACACTCGATTAAAAACCTTACCCCATTCGTACCCCATAGATAGCCTTACCCCATAGAAAGCCAACGTACATCAGTATGAATGAGGAGTTTTGTGAAATTAGCTTCTATATCCTTACACAACTCACGAAACATTCTATGCTTCTTTGCATGTGCACAGATATGATTAACCATTTTGACAACATCATCAAGTAGAAGCTCAATCACTTTTCTCCTTAGCATTTCTAGTTTCATTCAGTCGCTGTGCCACTAACGCTTCCCTGTGAACCACACACTGAATTGCGACACAATTTGGTAAGACCGCTTGGATTTTCTTTATAATGCCATTGATTGCACCGACCATAGCTTTAGCACCATCAGTAGCAACAGACTTGCATTGTGACCAGTCTGTGCCCTCTTCAATAATGAAATCATGAAGTTTCTGAAAAATGTTGTGCTGTTGTTTCTATGCCCAGCTGGAGGAAGCACAAATAATGTTCAACAATGGTTTTCTCTTCTAAGTCTGGAAACCGACAGTCAACAATCAGCTGTGCTTCTCCTCCTATGTCTGTGGTTTCATCCAGTTGAATGTCAAACGAAGCGGCTAGACGCCCCTACTATCAGGGTCTTGCGAGTAGGCGAGGTGGCAACCTCGATGTTACAATAGGTAAATATGTATTTGTAGTATGTATTTTAAGAAATATAGGAGAGAGAGAGAGAGTCTCTTGTATATTATACAGACACGTGCAGGCGAGGATCTCGTCCACCCAGTAGTCCAACCCTAGACAGTTGTCCACCCTTCACTTAATCTCGTCCACTATAAGGTGGACTGTCCACCCAGGTTGAATAGCACTGACCTAGACAAACTGAAGGAATGGTCCGACAAATGGCAACTAAAGTTCAACCCAAGTAAATGTTAGGTAATGAAACTAGGAGGAGGAACTAGGAGGCCAGTCACTGGATACCGAATGGGAGATGAAGTCCTTCACGAAACGGACAAAGAGAAAAATCTGGGAGTTGATATCATGCCAAACCTGTTTCCTGAAGCCCACATCAAGAGAATAACATCAGCGGCCTATGCGAAGCTGGTTAACATCAGAACTGCTTTCAGAAACCTGTGTAAGGAATCCTTCAGAACTTTGTATACCCCATATGTAAGGCCAATCCTGGAGTATGCAGCCCCACCATGGAGTCCATATCTAGTCAAGCACAAGACGAAGCTGGAAAAAGTTCAGAGGTATGCCACTAGGCTAGTCCCAGAATTAAGAGGTATGAGTTATGAGGACAGACTACTTGAACTGCACCTATCGTCGCTGGAAGACAGAAGAGCTAAGGGAGACATGATCACCACATACAAAATTCTCAGGGGAATTGACAGGGTAGACAAGGATGGATTATTTAACACGGATGATACACGCACAAGGGGACATAGGTGGAAGCTGAGTACCCAAATGAGTCACAGAGACATTAGAAAGAACTTTTTAAGTGTCAGAGTAATTAGTAAATGGAATGCACTAGGAAGTGATGTGGTGGAAGCTGACTCTATATACAGTTTCAAATGTAGATATGACAGATCTCAGTAGGATCAGGAATCTGTACATCAGTTGATTGGCGGTTGAGAGGCGGGACCAAGGAGCCGAAGCTCAACCCCCGCAACCACAATTAGGTGAGTACACATACTGTGAAGGGTTCAGCGACCACCACATAACTAGCACCATGGCAACTGGAGCGCAAAAAATAATGATATATAACCCCGACCAAATGACAGAAGACCCAGACAGGAATATGATAGAAACAACATGGTAACCATTAATATAATAGAGAGAGCAACTTCTGTCGCTAGCAGGAATGACTCCAGACTGTTAATCATGAGAGACTTCAACCACGGGAAGATAGACTGGGATAACAAGAGACCCACATGGAGGACCAAGCACCTAGAGAACTAAACTACTGGTCGTGGCAACAAGAAACTTTCTAAGCTAACATGTCAAGGGATCCACAAGAATGAGATGATGATGAACCAATCAAATCTGATCTGACATTCACCTTGAACGAGTCAGACATAAGGGAAATTAAGTTGGAAGCCAGCATGGGGATGAGTGACCACAGTGTACTGATAGTTGAGCGTCTGGCGGAAGTAGGAAGAATCTACCTTAAGAGACGACCAGACAGCGAAGGGATCGCATACAAAAAGTGATACTATGAGATGTGAACATTCCTAATAGAAATACCAGGGGAAACAGAACTCAGTGTACAGATAGTATCTCTACTGTACAGATACACGGTACCATATGGGAGATTAAATCTTGTGGGGAGAAAGAAACTACTGCTGCTCTATTCGGTCTTGGCTTTGGTTCTATGCTTAGAACCTTGTATACCACATACGTCAGACAAATCCTAGACTATGCAGCTCTTGTGTGAAGTCCGTATTTAGTCAAGCATAAGACTAAATTGTAGGTTCGAAGGTATGCCACCAGACTAGTACTCTAGCTGAAGGTTATGAGCTACGAGGAATGACTTCGAGACACACACACACACACACACACACACACACACACACACACACACACACACACACACACACACACACACACACACACACACATACACACACACACACACACATACACACACACACACACACACATACACACACACACACACACACACACACACACACACACACACACACACACACACACACACACACACACACACACACACACACACACACACACACATACACACACACAGATAAACAAGGAGATACAGGCCAACATAAAGTTACTATTCTGACAGTGAAATATGTGTCATTGTATCCAATAGATCATGAGAAACAGATACAGTAAAGTGCGGCCCTTCATCTGTGTAGGTGTGTATCTTAGTGGAGCCCTCCCTCCTTCCACACCCCTCCCTCCACACCCCCTCCACACCCCTCCACACCCCTCCCTCCCTCCCTCCCTCCACACCCCTCCCTCCACACCCCTCCCTCCCTCCCTCCCTCCACACCCCCTCCACACCCCTCCCTCCCTCCACACCCCTCCCTCCCTCCACCCCACCTCCACACCCCATCCACGAGAGGTATGAGGATAGTGTATACAGTGGTGTAGAGTGTAAATGTAGTGAGAAGGGGGACGATACTCACCTAGTTGTACTCACCTAATTGTACTCACCTAATTGTACTTGCGGGGGTTGAGCTTTGTCTCTTTGGTCCCGCCTCTCAACTGTCAATCAACTGGTGTACAGATTCCTGAGCCTACTGGGCCCTATCATATCTACGTTTGAAACTGTGTATGGAGTCAGCCTCCACCACATCACTGCCTAATGCATTCCATTTATTAACTACTCTGACACTGAAAAAGTTCTTTCTAACGTCTCTGTGGCTCATCTGGGTACTAAGTTTCCACCTGTGTCCCCTTGTTCGTGTCCCACTCGTGCTGAAGAGTTTGTCTCTGTCCACCCGGCTTTGGGAGCCGGTCGGCCGAGCGGACAGCACGCTGGTCTTGGATTTTGGATTTGGGAGGGACTTGGGTAAATACTGGTTCAGTAACAGGGTTGTTGATTTGTGGAACCAATTGCCGCGTAACATTGTGGAGGTGGGGTCCCTCGATTGTTTCAGGCGCGGGTTGGACGGGTGTGTGAGTGGGATTGGGTGGTTGTAGAGTGGGAGCTGCCTCGTGTGGGCCGGTGGGCCTTCTGCGTTTGCCTTTGTTCTTATGTTCTTAATTTGCCGATGATACGAAGGTCGGTGGGGAGGTTGGTTCGGGGGAGGACTCACTATCACTTCGGGTTGGTCTGGATGGGGTTTTGAGGTGGTCGAGGGGTTGGCGGATGCAGTTTGGTGCTGATAAGTGTAGGGTTCTGAGGTTGGGTGGTGATGGTGGGGTTGCAGGGTGCGAGCTGGGTGGTGTTGAGGTTGCGAAGTCGAATTGCGAAAGGGATCTAGGAGTTATGATTAGCAAGAATTTAAAACAAAAGGATCAATGCATAAATGTTCGTAATAAGACAAATCGGACACTTGGATTTATTAATCGCAGCGTTAGTAACAAGACACCTGGTGTGGTTCTCAAGCTATATCTTGCTCTAGTTAGGCCCCATTTAGATTATGCAGTTCAGTTTTGATCGCCATATTATAGAATGGATATAAATTCACTTGAACGTGTCCAGCGTAGGATGACTAAGTTAATTCCCCAAATTAGAAATCTTTCATATGAAGAGAGATTAACAAAGCTTAAGCTGCATTCACTGGAAAGGCGAAGAGTTAGGGGTGACATGATAGAGGTTTACAAGTGGATGAATGGACATAACAAAGGGGATATTAATAGGGTATTAAAAGTATCAACACAAGACAGAACACGAAACAATGGGTATAAATTGGATAAGTTTAGATTTAGGAAAGACTTGGGTAAATACTGGTTCAGTAACAGGGTTGTTGATTTGTGGAACCAATTGCCGCGTAACGTTGTGGAGGTGGGGTCCCTCGATTGTTTCAAGCATGGGTTGGACATGTATATGAGTGGGATTGGGTGGTTATAAATAGGAGCTGCCTCGTATGGGCCAACAGGCCTTCTGCAGTTGCCTTTGTTCTTATGTTCTTATGTCTTGTGATCCTGTGGTCCAGGGTTCGATCCCGGGCGCCGGCGAGAAACATATGGGCAGTTTCTTTCACCCTATGCCCCTGTTACCTAGCAGTAAAAAAGGTACCTGGGTGTTAGTCAGCTGTCACGGGATGCTTCCTGGGGGTGGAGGCCTGGTCGAGGACCGGGCCGCGGGGACACTAAAAAGCCCCGAAATCATCTCAAGATAACCTCAAGATAACCCCTGTCAATTCCCCTGAGAATTTTGTAGGTGGTTATCATGTCTCCCCCTTACTCTTCTGATTTTTAGGGATGTGAGGTTCAGCTCCTTTAGCCTTTCCTCGTAACTCATTCCTCTCAGTTCCGGGACGAGCCTGGTGGCATACCGCTGAATCTTCTCTAACTTTGTCTTGTCTTTAACTAGGTATTGACTCCAGGCTGGCGCTGCATACTCCAGGATTGGTCTGACATAAGTGGTATACAGGGTCCTGAACGATTCCTTATACAAGTTTCTAAAGGCAGTTCTTATGTTGGTCAGTCTAGCATATGTCGCTGATGATATCCTTTTGATGTAGGCCTCTGGGACCTACATGATAACCTAGGGTTATCATGTAGGCCTGATAACGCCTGGGGGAGACATGATAACCACCTACAAAATTCGGTGTGATATCGACCCCCCAGATCTTTCTCTCTATTTGACTCTTGCAGGATTTCACCTCCCAGATGGTACCTTGTGTTCAGCCTCCTGCTCCCTTCGCCTAATTTCATTACTTTACACTTTCCTGAGTTGAACTTTAGCAGCCATTTTCTAGACCATTCCTCCTGTTTTTCCAGGTCGTCCTGTAGTCTCTGTCTATCTTTATTGGTCTTGATTCTTCTCATAATTTTTGCATCATCAGCAAACATTGAGAGGAACGAGTCTATGCCCTCCGGAAGATCGTTTACATATATTAGAAACAAGATGGGTCCAAGTACTGAGCCCTGTGGGACTCCGCTGGTGACATCTCGTCATTCTGATGTCTCCTCCTTCACCGTTGCTCGCTGTTTAGTGTTGATTAAGTACTCCCTTATCCTCTGCAGCACCTTCCCTTTTGCTCCTGCCTGTTGTTCGAACTTTTTAACAGCCTTTTATGGGGTACTGTGTCAAAGGCTTTTTGGCAGTCCAGGAAAATGCAGTCTGCCCACCCTTCCCTTTCCTGCCTAATTTTTGTTGCCTGGTCATAAAAATCTAGTAAACCTGTGAGGCAAGAATTACCATGTCTGAACCCAAGTTGGTGGTGCGTTACAAAGTTATTTCCCTCCAGATGCTCTACGAGCCTTTTCCTCGCGATCTTCTTCATCACCTTGCATGGTATACAAGTTAAGGAAACTGGCCTCTTGCCTGTCACCCTTCCTGTATATTGGGACTACGTTAGCTGTCTTCCAACTTTCTGGTAGGTCTCCTGTTTCCAGTGACCTGTTATACACCATAGAGAGTGGCACACTTAGTGCTTCTGCACTTTCCTTTATTATCCATAGTGTCTGTCAGATTCTGTCAGGCCCAACAGCCTTTGTCACATCCAGCTCCAGCAGACACCTTTTGACCTCATCACTGGTGAGGTCAAATTCCTCCATGAATTGGAGAAATCAAGTTGCTTGGTTAGCCTCCTCCTCCTCCTCCAAAGTTACTGGCGCCATAGTTACTGGTCCAATAGTTACTGGTCCAATAGTTACTGGTGCAATAGTTACTGGTCCAATAGTTACTGGTGCAATAGTTACTGGTCCAATAGTTACTGGTCCAATATTTACTGGTGCAATAGTTACTGGTGCAATAGTTACTGGTGCAATAGTTACTGGTCCAATATTTACTGGTGCAATAGTTACTGGTGCAATAGTTACTGGTCCAATAGTTACTGGTGCCATAGTTACTGTTGCAATAGTTACTGGTGCCATAGTTACTGGTCCAATAGTTACTGGTGCCATAGTTAATGGTGCAATATTTACTGGTCCAATTGTAACTGGTGCCATAGTTACTGGTGTCATAGTTACTGGTGCAATAGTTACTATTGGTCCATTAACTATTGGAACAGTATCTATTAGACCAGTAACTATTGGACCAGTAACTATTGGACCAGTAACTATTGGACCAGTAACTATTGGACCAGTAAGTATTGCACCATTAACTATTGGACCAGTAACTATTGGACCAGTAACTATTGGTCTAGTAACTATTGGACCAGTAACTATTGGACCAGTAACTACTGGACCAGTAAGTATTGGACCAGTAACTATTGGACCAGTAACTTTTGCACCAGTAACTATTGGACCATTAACTATTGGTCTAGTAACTATTGGACCAGTAACTATTGGACCATTAACTATTGGTCTAGTAACTATTGGACCAGTAACTATTGGACCAGTAACTTTTGCACCAGTAACTATTGGACCAGTAACTATTGGACCAGTAACTTTTGCACCAGTAACTATTGCACCAGTAACTATTGCACCAGTAACTATTGCACCAGTAACTATTGGACCAGTAACTATTGGACCAGTAACTAAGAACATAAGAACATAAGAACAAAGGTAACTGCAGAAGGCCTATTGGCCCATACGAGGCAGCTCCTATTCTATAACCACCCAATCCCACTCATATACTTGTCCAACCCGTGCTTGAAACAATCGAGGGACCCCACCTCCACAATGTTACGCGGCAATTGGTTCCACAAATCAACAACCCTGTTACTGAACCAGTATTTACCCAAGTCTTTCCTAAATCTAAACTTATCCAATTTATATCCATTGTTTCGTGTTCTGTCCTGTGTTGATACTTTTAATACCCTATTAATATCCCCCCGGTTATGTCCATTCATCCACTTGTAAACCTCTATCATGTCACCCCTAACTCTTCGCCTTTCCAGTGAATGCAACTTAAGCTTTGTTAATCTTTCTTCATATGAAAGATTTCTAATTTGGGGAATTAACTTAGTCATCCTACGCTGGACACGTTCAAGTGAATTTATATCCATTCTATAATATGGCGACCAAAACTGAACTGCATAATCTAAATGGGGCCTAACTAGAGCAAGATATAGCTTGAGAACCACACCAGGTGTCTTGTTACTAACGCTGCGATTAATAAATCCAAGTGTCCGATTTGCCTTATTACGAACATTTATGCATTGATCCTTTTGTTTTAAATTCTTACTAATCATAACTCCCAGATCCCTTTCGCAATCCGACTTCGCAATCACAACACCATCTAGCTCGTATCTTGTAACTCTATCATCATTACCTAACCTCAGAACTTTACATTTATCAGCATTAAACTGCATCTGCCAATCCTTTGACCATTTCAAAACCCTATCTAGATCAACTTGAAGTGATAGTGAGTCCTCCTCCGAATTAATTTCCCTACCGATTTTCGTATCATCGGCAAATTTGCAAATGTTGCTACTCAAACCTGAATCTAAATCATTTATATATATTATAAACAACAGAGGTCCCAGGACAGAGCCTTGAGGCACTCCACTTACAACATTTTCCCACTCTGACTTGATTCCATTTATACTAACTCTCTGTTTCCTTTGGTATAGCCATGCCCTAATCCAGCTTAATATAGCACCCCCAATACCATGAGACTCTATTTTTTTAATCAGTCTTTCATGTGGCACTGTATCAAAAGCTTTGCTAAAGTCAAGGTATACAACATCGCAATCCTTACCACTATCAACTGCCTCAACAATGCTAGAATAAAAAGATAACAAATTTGTTAAACATGAACGGCCATTTATAAAACCATGTTGCGACTCAATTATTAATTTATGTTTTTCAAGATGAAGACGAATTTTATTTGCTATTATAGATTCGAGTAACTTTCCCACAATAGACGTTAGGCTAATTGGTCGATAGTTAGACGCAAGTGATCTATCTCCTTTCTTAAAAACTGGTATCACATTAGCAACTTTCCAAAACTCTGGCACTCTGCCTGACTCTATTGATTTATTAAATATGGTTGACAGTGGGTCACAAAGCTCCTCTTTGCATTCTTTAAGCACCCTAGCAAACACTTCATCCGGCCCTGGGGATTTGTTTGGTTTGAGTTTTACTATTTGTTTAAGAACATCCTCCCTGGTAACTGCTAAACTCGTCAACCTGTCCTCGTCCCCACCCACATAGACTTGTTCGGCTGAAGGCATATTGTTAAGTTCCTCTTTAGTAAATACAGATACAAAATATTTATTAAAAATACTACTCATCTCTTCATCACTATCTGTTATTTGACCTGTCTCAGTTTTTAATGGACCTATCCTTTCCCTAGTCTTAGTACGATATAACTGAAAAAACCCTTTAGGATTTGTCTTTGCTTGCCCTGCTATGCGAACTTCATAGTTTCTTTTTGCTTTCCTTATCTCTTTTTTAACATTTCTAACCAGTTGTACGAATTCCTGTTCTAAAGTGACCTCCCCATTTTTAATCCTTTTGTACCAAGCTCTCTTTTTACCTATAAGGTTCTTCAAATTCTTTGTTATCCACTTTGGGTCATTAGTATACGATCTATTCAATTTGTATGGTATACTACGTTCCTGAGCTTTGTTTAGAATATTCTTAAATAAGTTATATATTGAATCCACATCGAAATCCCCATTTAAGTCACCTATCGCTGGGTTCATGTCTCGCTCCAAGACCGGCCCACACCCCATACCCAAGCCTTTCCAATCAATTTGACCCAAAAAATTTCTTAGGCTATTAAAATCAGCTTTTCGAAAATCTGGCACTTTAACAGAATTTTCTCCTACTGGTCTATTCCATTCTATGCTAAATCTGATTTCTTTGTGATCACTGCTCCCTAGCTCACTCCCTATTTCGATGTCATTAATTTGCGTTTCCCTGTTAGTTAACACTAAATCTAAAATATTATTTTCCCGTGTTGGTTCCTTAATGTGTTGCGTAAGAAAGCAATCGTCAATTAATTCTAGAAAATCTTCTGCTTCACTATTCCCTGTTTTGTTCAACCAGTTTATTCCGCTAAAATTAAAGTCACCCATGACATAAATACTGTTAGATCTAGATGCTCTAGATATTTCATCCCACAGATGCTTTGCTTCCATTCTGTCTAAATTTGGTGGCCTATATATTACTCCTATTATAATATTATTAGCTTTTTCGTTTAATTCAATCCAAATAGTTTCTGTGTGTGGCTCTGTTTTGATTCCCTCTTTGAGACTACATTTCAAATTGTCCCTAACATATATGGCTACTCCACCTCCTCGTCTAATATATCTATCTGTGTGAAATAGTTTAAATCCATATATTTGATATTCAGCTAATAGTTCTCTATTTTCTACATTCATCCACGTTTCGGTAAGTGCAATAATATCTATTTTTTCTGTGCAGACAACAATCGAGGGACCCCACCTCCACAATGTTACGCGGCAATTGGTTCCACAAATCAACAACCCTGTTACTGAACCAGTATTTACCCAAGTCTTTCCTAAATCTAAATTTATCCAATTTATATCCATTGTTTCGTGTTCTGTCCTGTGTTGATACTTTTAATACCCTATTAATATCCCCCCGGTTATGTCCATTCATCCACTTGTAAACCTCTATCATGTCACCCCTAACTCTTCGCCTTTCCAGTGAATGCAACTTAAGCTTTGTTAATCTTTCTTCATATGAAAGATTTCTAATTTGGGGAATTAACTTAGTCATCCTACGCTGGACACGTTCAAGTGAATTTATATCCATTCTATAATATGGCGACCAAAACTGAACTGCATAATCTAAATGGGGCCTAACTAGAGCAAGATATAGCTTGAGAACCACACCAGGTGTCTTGTTACTAACGCTGCGATTAATAAATCCAAGTGTCCGATTTGCCTTATTACGAACATTTATGCATTGATCCTTTTGTTTTAAATTCTTACTAATCATAACTCCCAGATCCCTTTCGCAATCCGACTTCGTAATCACAACACCATCTAGCTCGTATCTTGTAACTCTATCATCATTACCTAACCTCAGAACTTTACATTTATCAGCATTAAACTGCATCTGCCAATCCTTTGACCAAATATTTTAGAATATTTTGTTTAGAATATTCTTAAATAAGTTATATATTGAATCCACATCGAAATCCCCATTTAAGTCACCTATCGCTGGGTTCATGTCTCGCTCCAAGACCGGCCCACACTCCATACCCCCATACCCAAGACTTTCCAATCAATTTGACCCAAAAAATTTCTTAGGCTATTAAAATCAGCTTTTCGAAAATCTGGCACTTTAACAGAATTTTCTCCTACTGGTCTATTCCATTCTATGCTAAATCTGATTTCTAACTATGGCACCAGTAACTATTGGACCATTAACTGTTGCACCAGTAACTAGTGGACCAGTAACTATTGGACCATTAACTGTTGCACCAGTAACTATGGCACCAGTAACTATTGGACCATTAACTGTTGCACCAGTAACTATGGCACCAGTAACTATTGGACCATTAACTGTTGCACCAGTAACTAGTGGACCAGTAACTAGTGGACCAGTAACTATTGGACCAGTAAATATTGCACCAATAACGTTTGGAACATAAGAACATAAGAACAAATGTAACTGCAGAAGGCCTATTGGCCCATACGAGGCAGCTCCTATCTATAACCACCCAATCCCACTCATATACTTGTCCAACCCGTGCTTGAAATAATCAAGGGACCCCACATCCACCACGTTACGCGGCAATTGGTTCCACAAATCAACAACCCTGTTACTGAACCAGTATTTACCCAAGTCTGTCCTAAATCTAAACTTATCCAATTTATACCCATTGTTTCGTGTTCTGTCTTGTGTTGATATTTTTAATACCCTATTAATATCCCCCCCTGTTATGTCCATTCATCCACTCCTAAACCTCTATCATGTCACCCCTAACTCTTCGCCTTTCCAGTGAATGCAACTTAAGCTTTGTTAATCTTTCTTCATATGAAAGATTTCTAATTTGGGGAATTAACTTAGTCATCCTACGTTGGACACGTTTAAGTGAATTTATATCCATTCTATAATACAGCGACCAAAACTGAACTGCATAATCTAAATGGGGCCTAACTAGAGCAAGATATAGCTTAAGAACCACACCAGGTGTCTTGTTACTAACGCTTTGATTAACATCAATAGGGGTTTGACATCATTGATAGTGTATGAACTGAATGTGGCAAAGTGATCACTAACTAAATCATGAACAATTGATCCTCCGACAGCATTATCACTGAGACCGTGACCAATGACATAATCAAGCCTGCCACCCATGAGGTGTGTGACATTAGAACATAAGAACAAAGGTAACTGCAGAAGGCCTATTGGCCCATACGAGGCAGCTCCTATTCTATAACCACCCAATCCCACTCATATACTTGTCCAACCCGTGCTTGAAACAATCGAGGGACCCCACCTCCACAATGTTACGCGGCAATTGGTTCCACAAATCAACAACCCTGTTACTGAACCAGTATTTACCCAAGTCTTTCCTAAATCTAAACTTATCCAATTTATATCCATTGTTTCGTGTTCTGTCCTGTGTTGATACTTTTAATACCCTATTAATATCCCCCCGGTTATGTCCATTCATCCACTTGTAAACCTCTATCATGTCACCCCTAACTCTTCGCCTTTCCAGTGAATGCAACTTAAGCTTTGTTAATCTTTCTTCATATGAAAGATTTCTAATTTGGGGAATTAACTTAGTCATCCTACGCTGGACACGTTCAAGTGAATTTATATCCATTCTATAATATGGCGACCAAAACTGAACTGCATAATCTAAATGGGGCCTAACTAGAGCAAGATATAGCTTGAGAACCACACCAGGTGTCTTGTTACTAACGCTGCGATTAATAAATCCAAGTGTCCGATTTGCCTTATTACGAACATTTATGCATTGATCCTTTTGTTTTAAATTCTTACTAATCATAACTCCCAGATCCCTTTCGCAATCCGACTTCGCAATCACAACACCATCTAGCTCGTATCTTGTAACTCTATCATCATTACCTAACCTCAGAACTTTACATTTATCAGCATTAAACTGCATCGGCCAATCCTTTGACCATTAGAGGAGTCAAAGTTGACTACGGACATGTTATTATCTCTCAAGTACTTTACAAACACCCTGCCATTCCTGTTTGTTTTGGTGTCACTCAGGCTAGTGTGTCTAGCATTAAAATCACCCGTGACAATGGTTTGAGAGCTGCTGGTGATTTTTGGGAGAGAAGCTTCCACCATATGATCGCACCTTACATATACATTAACTAAGTTAATAAAGCCGGTCGCTGTAGCAATCTGAAACTGCTGATAATATGAGTCGTCACTTTTGTGGTTTTTAACATGTTTACACACTAGGTTACTTTTAACATACGTCAAGATACCGACTTCATGGGAACCAACATTTGAGAAAGCTACATAACCTGGGAGTTTGGGTGGCGTTTTATTTTTATTAGTGTTTGCAGTGTATGGTTCCTGCAGGCACAGTACATCAGAATACACAAACATTTAAATGAATGCCTAACTCTATGGACTCAACGCCGAACGTTTCATTTCCTGCAACTTCGTGAAATAGGTATAAGAGCCGACCTCCCTTTAGTGAGGGAATGGGGATCGACCCCGACCCATTATGACACTCCCTATACAATCATCAGTAAAGCTACAAAGTTTTAATGAGGCTAGCGGCAAGCATCTGCACTCCAGCCTTAGAGAAACATTCTGGTTGATAGACACAGTTGATGGGGTACTCCAGTGGGCCAGGTGGCTGTCAGTCTCTCTACTTCCTCCCTCCACCCGTCTTCTCTCCCTCACTTTCTCTCTCCCTCTCCCACTCTCTCTCACTCCCTTTCTCTCCCACCCTCTCATTTTCTTTCTCTTTATCTCTCACGCTCTCTGCCTGACAGAGGATACTGCAAGCTGGATGACTCCGCATTGTTTAAGCACCCTTAAGCCCAGCCTCCACCCTGCCCACCTCTCTCTCACACATCCCTCCAATGTCTCTCTCCCTATCTCTATCTTTCTCTCTCTCTTTATATATATATATATATATATATATATATATATATATATATATATATATATATATATATATATATATATATATATATATATATATATAAATATATATATATAAATATATATATATATTATTAAATATGACCGAAAAAGTAAGATTAATATTTCTAACACGAATTTTCTCAATCTTTCGTACATTTCTTTTCACTGTTGGAGGTAAATCAAAAATCAATTCTCCAAAATTCATTTTTATTTCTAGTCTGACGCGACACGAGCGCATTTCGTAAAACTTATTACATTTTCAAAGACTTTAGTTTACAAATACACAACTGAATAGAACTTACGCATCTCCGATTTTATATCTACATTTGAGAGAGGTGGATGGGGTGAGGTGGCATTAATAGGGTATTAATTTCATCAACACAAGACAGAACAAGAGGTGGTATTAATAGGGTATTAATTTCATCAACACAAGACAGAACACGAAACAATGGGTATTGAATAGAAGTGTTTGTAGAAAGCCTATTGGTCCATATTTCTTGATGCTTCTATATTGGAGCGGAGTCTTGAGGTGGGTAGAATATAGTTGTGCATTAATACAGCCAATTAATGCACAACTATATTCTTAAATAGCCTCGGTTCAAATAGCCTCGGCTATCACCTCATTATGTCCGGTCGTGATGATCAAGTGGATTAAGGCGTCTTGTACATACCAGTTGCGTGGCTCCTGGGAGTATGGGTTCGAGTCACTTCTGGGGTGTGAGTTTTCAGTTGCATATTGTCCTGGGGACCATTCAGGCTTGTTCGCATTTGTGTTCCTCACGTGTGCCCCAAAGAATGAGGTGATTTGGTAAAATGCTATGCCCAAGATTACTATCCGAGTGCCGGCGGTGGGGTGGTTCAAATAGCCTCGGCTATCACCTCATTATGTCCGGTCGTGATGGTCAAGTGGATTAAGGCGTCTTGTACATACCAGTTGCGTGGCTCCTGGGAGTATGGGTTCGAGTCACTTCTGGGGTGTGAGTTTTCAGTTGCATATTGTCCTGGGGACCATTCAGGCTTCTTCGCATTTGTGTTCCTCACGTGTGCCCCAAAGAATGAGGTGATTTGGTAAAATGCTATGCCCAAGATTACTATCCGAGTGCCGGCGGTGGGGTGGTTCAAATAGCCTCGGCTATCACCTCATTATGTCCGGTCGTGATGGTCAAGTGGATTAAGGCGTCTTGTACATACCAGTTGCGTGGCTCCTGGGAGTATGGGTTCGAGTCACTTCTGGGGTGTGAGTTTTCAGTTATATATATATATATATATATATATATATATATATATATATATATATATATATATATATATATATATATATATATATATATATATATATATATATATATATATAAAATTAAACACAACAGCATTGGAACAACAATTAATTTTCTTTTGGATATTTTCCATTCTACACAAATATCTACTACCATCTGGAGGGTCAAGAAACACTTGGTCACTTAATCTTTCCAGTTTTATTGTTGGACGTTGTGTGAGCAGTATGACATCTTGAGGCGTACACTGTTGCACTGACACACCTGTACTGAGCTGGCAAGGTTTTTGCTGTTTTAGATTCAGTAACTCTGAACAAAAGTTTTCAAGTAGCACGGACAACGGTGAGCCCTTAGTGGACTTACCAGGCACAGGAGCGGGGCTGTAAGATAGCGTAGGAGGTTGATAGATGATTAAGCCACCCAAGAGGTGTCACGGGCATGAATAGCCCGTAATTGGTAGGTTTTTTGTTTAGTAAATGTATTCTGAGTGCTGAGGTCGCATTTAATTGTCAGGCTGCTATCGCTTGGCTTAAAATGCGAAATCTAGATATTTATAAGTGTGAGAACACCTGACCCAGAGGGAAGATGTAAGACCTGGCAGACAGCTAGAAGCGCCACAGAGCCAAAGTAGCGGAAGGAAGATCCACTGCAATATGGTACGAACAAGCAACTGGGTACTACTCACTACTCTTTCAAGCCCGACAAAAAGATATCCGGAGACATTGCAGTAGCCATACACAGACTCAGACTCGGTTACAAGTGCTGCTGGGAGGTAATGAACCCAATAGTTAAAGAGTGTCATATCTGTGGAACAGAAGCAGAGGCGCCACTGTTGCGCTACTTACTGCAATGTGAAGCTACTGAAGCCCTGCGCATCAAACTCAACATTAATCCAACGACAGCAGCTGCATTAGATGCACATTCCACCGCGACTACAATGATTAGAAAAGCTGTTGAGGAATGGGACTCACTAGTGAACATTCTGCATCTACATCCGCCACCAAGATAATGTTATTAAAACAAGACTAAAACCAGTGCACTAAAACAAATCCGGAAAAGAAACAGGAAAAAAGGAGGAAACCCTACCTTCTTTAAAAATTTTGACCCAAATATCAGATAACAAAGTTATCGCGAATAACCGAACTCAATTACGGGCTCACTATAGCCCGTGCTACATGGACGAAATGTCCATGTAGCATTTTAGT